>NC_134408.1:49504884-49804884 GCF_038048845.1 Mixophyes fleayi
TACTCCCAAGGTTATTATACCTTTTCCACACTTTCCCTATCAGGGTCCCCCCCCCCCTCTATCCTAAAAATGCTACAAACATTAATAATGCGGTTTATATGGTCGAACAAGAGATCCAGGGTATCTGCTCGCATTCTACAGCGCTCTCCCGCGGCGGGTGGTCTTGGCATCTCTAATATCCGCAATAACTATTACGCTGCGAGGCTGGCTCAGTGTGTACAATGGCATTCTCCCCCTGGAACTAGGATATGGGTGGACATAGAGTCGGACATACTGGGTGGCTCACCGATTTGCTCTATACTATGGCTACCAATCACACAGCGCCCGGTCTCTGTCCGAGCCCATCCAGTGTTGGCCCCATCTCTATCAATTTGGTCTAGATGCAACCGCTTAGCTTCCCTCTCTCCTACTCCCTCGATTCTAGTACCCTTATGGTCTAATACAGCCTTTACGCCCGGTCTGTCTCGCTCTATGTATTCGGAGTGGGCGGGTAGAGGCAAACTGCTGTTAGTCAACCATATAACCAGAACAGAAATATTTCCACAATTCTCGGAGTTGGTGGAACAGTGTGGCTTTGTTCCGAGGCAGTTCCATCAGTATCTTCAGATTAGGCACTACCACCAAACAGTCAAAGCTCAACTCTCTTCCAGACCATCCACCACATTTGAGAATCTATGTCTTTCAGGCCCAACCTCCAAAGGACTCATTTCTATTCTATATAATACTTTACTTCCTACCACTCCGCCTGTTAAGGATCGCTTTCAGACGCAGTGGGAGGATGACCTGGGGACTGTACTGGATGAGGAAGAATGGTCAGATGTATTTGATGGTACGGCTCACTGTTCTATAAATGTTCGCATTAAAGAAAATGCTAACAAATTGTTGCACAGACGGTATTATGCCCCCTCGAGATTACAAAAAATATATCCACAGACCAGCGCTGATTGTTGGAGAAACTGTGGTCAGATGGGAACATTCATGCATATATGGTGGGACTGTCCCGGGATCCGCCCATACTGGGCAGCAGTTCTTGCTCTAGCCTCAACAATCCTAAATGCTCACATACCACCTGACCCTAAGCACATCTTACTGCCACTACCCATTCCAGACCTCACTAAATCTGCTCACAAACTCTTTGGGCACATCATAAGTGCTGCCACATGTCAAATAGCAGCCTCTTGGAAAAGCTCCACACCACCAACACTCCAGATGGTCTGCAGTCGGATCTGGCACACTTACCAGATGGAACATATTACTAGTGTGCTGAGGGGCTCCTCCGTCTCCTTCTACAAAGTCTGGACCCCGTGGGCCATATATCACAATCAATCTCCACTCCAGTTCTAGTGGAATCTAGACATGGAAATATATTCCTAAGCAAGCATACTTGTTCTCTTACTGGATGTGTGAATCATTTACAACCCCCATCCTTCCCTTTGGTCCCTGTATACCCCCCCCCCCCCCCTTTATACCCTTCAAACTTGAAAAGTTAAAATAACATAACATCTTTGCAGTAGTCAAAGCACCCTGAGGAAACTCATGGAAACACGGGAAGAACATACAAATACCACACAGATAGGGGTCCTGCTTGGAATCAAACTCATGACTCTTTGCAAATAAGCAATTTTGTGCAACGTCTGCAGCATAGAACACAACTGATCCAACCATTTAAAGTGGCAGAGAAGAGCTTACAGTTTAAAAGGAAAAAAGGGTCAGAAGAGTAGAAGCAGTAAACAGTTTGGTCTGCCAGAAAGCTGGTCCCATATAACTGGGTGTATAGGTAATGAATGAGTTTGAAGATTGGCTCTATACATCAGGTAATACTATCAGGATAAACTACAGGTTCACATGAAAAGATGAAATTTCAAGATCACTTTAAGAATGCTAAATGCTACGATATGGTTAAAACAAATAAGATATTTTTACAGGAACCTACATTAAAACTGCATCGATGAGCATTAATGAAAAAAAGAGAAGGGGAAAGAAAACCATAGGGCAGACATGCACCAATCAAGTAATCAATATGTGGAACTAGCCACTTCATGTCTTAAAAGTGCAAATAAACACTGCTGTTGCATTTACTTTATAAGGCAGTTACAGAAATGGATTAGCTGAACATAATCATACTTCCCATATAAGAGATGAGACTAAAAGAAATTGGCACAAAATATTATGTTTGTGTCATAATTTTAGTTTAATAGTAAAAAATAGAATATTCTGGACATAACAAGCACGTATTACTGAGAATTTGAGGATGTGCAGATAAATCAAAGCGTGGTTACACAATGTACAATGCACCCAAAAAAAAAATACCCACTTCTAGTAAAAAATAAGGTGCAGAAAAAGAAAAACACATCAGATGTGCTAAGATCATGCAAATTTCTTTTAAAAGTAGTCTATGTAAAGCCTCAGCGTAATGAAGAGTTCTTTTTAATTTTGTTTTAACACACACATACTATTCTAGAGAAAAATGGTAGCAGAACCTGCCACTTCCCTCTTTATCATGTGCCTCCATTTCAATTTAGGCAAAATGCAAGTTAGCTAGCTGTTGAGGGCTGTTTTGTTAGCTGAAGAGTAACTTAACTGTCAAACATATCTTGCTAACTGTCCTCATGAAGCACATCTGTCATTGATATCGGTCAGTCATGTCTTCTTAACTTGACCAAATTGAAACTGTAGCAAAGGTACTTGCAAGCTTTAATACAAAACATTTTGTGTATGAGCAGTTGCCCTATTTTTCTTCTCTTTTCCTCTTTGGGTATAAACACATATATATATGGCTGGATTCAAAGCGAGGCACAATGACGTTATGGTGGAATGGACGCCCACAAATTGCTTGTCCTGGGCATGAATACAGATTATACACCCAACCTCATACAAATGTACACTGCATGGTAAATATATAGGCAAGTCTGCATGCACACACAAGACAGGTGCCTGCATAGTGAATGTCTCTGTCCTTTACATGGACATATCATCATCATCATCACTCACATCAGTCACTGCCCCAGTAGAGCTTGCAGTATGAGAGAGAGAGAGAGAGAGAGAGAGAGAGAGAGAGAGAGAGAGAGAGAGAGAGAGAGAGAGAGAGACAGAGAGAGAGAGAGAGAGAGAGAGAGACAGACACACTAGGGTCAGTTTGATACCAGCCAATTAACCAACTAGTATGTTTTTGGAGTGTGGGAGGAAACCCACGCAAACATGGGGAGATCATAAGCCACCGTGCTGCCCATTTGCGTAAGAACATAAACACACCACAAATGAAACCATACTTATAGTCACATTGCATTTTCCTGAATCCATGGCTACCTTTCCCAAACCTGAATTTGTCTTCAAATCTTAAAAGAGCTACTTAGACATATAAAGTGAACATAACCTTCATTATCTGATGATATTGCCTTCACAGTTATTTGTTTGCAGCAAAGGTATTTAATCTGTGTGTCAGGATACAACACACACATAGGCCAAGCAGCAAATTAGCTTGAGATTAATGACCTTATCTTTCATTATCATTATATATATATATATATATATATATATATATATATATATATATATATATATATATATATATAGCGCCAGCAGATTACGTAGCGCTTTACAATTGGGAACAAACAGTAATGAAACAATACTGGGTAATACATACATACGTAGAGATGCTCTTTGGAAACTCCTATTAAAAAATTCTAAATTATCAATTGTATTTTAATATTATTTTGTATAATTCCTAAATGTATAATTATTAACAATAATGCATGTAATTTGTAGACAAGTTTAAAGTAATTAAAGGGACTTGCGTTATAAATGGAAAACTAACCAATGTAATGGCAACGCTTAATGGCAGGCATAAATTCCGGCACCAGACAAACACATGAAGAACCTCTGATATGTAGGAACGTGGAATATATTATGTAGTATTATTATAATTTATTTATAAGGAGCCACAGAAGGTCTGCAGTGCAGCACATTAAATATGTGTCACATTAAGGAAAATAAGAAATAAGTCTGGATTGATTATTTTAGTAATTTTGTGCATATCTGAAAATTACAAGTAAAAACATTAATGTGTATGCAGTCAGAAAAAATATACAGTGTAGGAGCTCTTTATATGGATTTATATCATGATCACCAATAGGGGTAATTGATCACTGAAAATTCAAAATGTAACCTCTAAAATTATTGTGATCATTTATAGTGATATTTAACATACAATTCTAGATATTCAGGATGAATTCCATTTGTACTGTGAGCCATGGCAGATAGAAGGAAGCAACATTTCACACAAATTCAGTGAGGTTAGTGAAGTGCAAATATGTAGCCCAATTCTTTTGTAATCTACAATTAAGTCTGAAGATAGCGTGAGATAGGTGATGATTACTTTGAATCATCACAGTAAATAATAATTATTATTATTTACCTTAATTAAAATAAAATGTTAAAGATTGTAACTGGTGATCAGTAGAAACTTAGAAAGGCTATTGGAATGGATATTGCACAGTTCCTATTACAAAAGCTTTCCTGGTATTCATTTCAGTATAACAGAATGCCCAGTTCTGTGCAACATGATTAGGATGTTCCTGATATTTATTACTCACAATGAATTTTGTTTATACATAGTACGCACTGTTCCTCTTAGCAGGAAACAGAGAGACTTACTTCTAGGAATATGGAACATTTACAGTGCTTCAGATAAATGAATAAGATCCAGAGAGGAAGCAATGTTGCAAAATGTTATAGCTTTATGGCAATTAAGGAAGAGAAGCAAGGAAATGCTGGCAACGTATTTTATTGAACTCAATTATAAGAACAATTTTGCAAAATGTGAGAACAAGGGAGAGTCCAGAGCTAAAAATAGACTGTGCTACGATCCATCACACAAGGGAACTGCCTGGTCAAGATAGTGGTTATATAGTGATATCTCAAAGGAACTGTAATTGTAAATAACAAATCCAGAACTTCAAAATGTCAGTGTCAAGTGTCAAGTGCCAACTATACAGTTCAGATACCCCACGCTCAGGGACGTTAGGAGATTATCAATAGTTAACATAAAAACAGCTGCAAGTCAAATTTACTTTTTTAAAGCTGCACTACCACCCATTTAAAAAGATGGTAAGTGCAGGGGTCCCCCCAAACACCAGCCAAAACCCCAGGCAGCCGTTATTCATTCCCTTTACAGCATGACCAAAAAAAATCACAAAGAAGAGATTGCTAAATGAGGCTAGTCTTCCTGCTATCCCTCTCCCGGTTAACTGGTTAACAAAACTTATTACAGAATTGAAGAGTTCCAGGAAACAAATGGCTTGATGTAGCTAGCAGTCCTCGTGGCTCTGGCTGGGGGAGGGAAGAGCCCCTGCACTACCACCTTTTACTAGGTCAGCTTGAATGCAATTTTACTGCAACAAAAGTGCCTGTGAAAAGCACATTAACTAATAACATATTTTAGAGAAAAACTCAGGCCTTTCGTGTTTCAGTTTCCACCTTTGAAGCTACAATGGGGCAGGGACTGATGTGAATGACAAATATTCTCTGTACAGCTTTGCGGAATTGATGGATCTATATAAACAAATGGTGATGATGAAGGGAAAGAACACCAAGCACCCAATAACTCACCCAACGAAAACACACATACAGGATACAGTAGACTGGCCCAATAATTGGCTGAAAACACTGTAGTGTGTACCCAGCCTATACAAATGCAGAGAGATTCTTAGTGCTTGGTAATTTTACCTATTTGCATCACAGTTTGTACATGAAAATTATGCTGTAGATCTGGAGTTAAAACTATAAGGCGACAGTGTACTTTTTTTTTTCCATTTAATAGGGCTCTCTAAAATTAGAAAGTGCTGCTCCAAAAGAAATCTTGATTTCTATCATTTGATTTCCTTGATTGAATCTGTTTCAGTAAACTGCATACCATATTGTATTAAATTGAGTTAGCTACAGACATACTGCCAGTAAATTCTTAATAAGGGAGCTGCCTGAAGAAACTCTGTTAAGTGATCCTGACGGGCTATCTGTAATCAATTCAAATTGATCAGTAGTATCTTTTAACTTGAATTTAGTCAAACAAAAGCATGTAGTTTTGGAGTCAGATATTTCTACTACTACAGAAAATGAACAGTAGAAGTGCAAAGATTCAATACTTCTAAAAAGACGGCAGAAGATTTACATCACTCCCTCCTACGGGTTAAAAGAAGAAGATCGGCAAATAAGTTATTTTATCAATAAACTCCCTCATCCCAGCTAGTAGAAGTACACATAGTCCAGCAGCTACTCACACAAGCCAGAGTTAGTAATGGTTAATAACAACAGACCCTTCAGTTCACAGAACGGTTGTCCATGCAGGTGACTGTACAAGCTGAAACAATATTCAGTCAACGCTGTTGACAACCGTTTAATGTAGAATACCTTTATCCATTACCAAGTCCAACAGGCGTGAGTAGGTGCTGAACTGTGGAGCTCCCATGTCCCAGACTGCAACAGTTCTAGTGGCTGCAGTGAAACAGGGATATTTTTTTATATATTTTTTTTATATTTGCTTGGAGTTCTTCTTTAAGCTCTTCTTTTTCACTTCTACTTATTTTTCACCTAAAATGTAAAATCTATATTGCTGGCTATTTGTTACTCTCAAACATTTGCACCTTAGGCATACCGGAAAAATGACATTTCTCTCATTGCAAAGAAAATAGCCAAAGGATCAATAGCTAACACTTGCTATCAAAGTAATTAACATTCTCTGGCATTTTCAGCTTTTTTTATTATCGTCAACTGTATAAAACAATGCCGTAAACAAAAACCTCAGATGTCTTAAGAACAGAACACTTTATAAGTGTAAACGACGGTTGTCTTGATTGCAAAAACACAGAATAAATAATATAGACATTAAGCAAAATTGGTCACAAAATGAACCTAAAAAGGACCCTGCACATCAAAAAACTTGGTTTACAGGATATGTTCATAACTCATTATTTTAAATACAAGCTCTAACTATCTCACGCCAATACAGTATACTCTAATCTGCTGAAAGACAATTATGAAAGTGTGTGCAAAGGAAAAGGGCAGTGTAGCCCATAGCCAAGAATCTGTTTCTAAATATAATGTCTCAAGTGTAGTTTACCAAATAAAAGCAAACATTTGACTGATTACTATTGACAACATTTTTCTATAGAACAGTTTTTTGTTTTGTTTAGCTTTTTTAAATAAATGACCCCCTCTGTATTTACATGGAATGACTGTTTACGCAATTCCTATCATGAAATAGCTTTTCACAATAAGAATTTGAAGCCGTTGGCAATCACAAACAGATAAAGGAGCTAGCAGAAAGACAGGCATTGTGTTGTGATAAATGTTGCAGCAGAATAGACACATACATTGTACAACAGACAGGAATAATCCAGTGAAGAAATATGAAAGAACTCTTTATAGGATAGATCAGATGAAGTGAGACAAACAATATTTTGGTCTGTTCTGCAGCAGCTTTATCACAACACACTTAGGAACAGTTCCAGCTAAATGGTACAAACTTGCACATGGACAAACCATGTTGCGATGGAAGACAATACTGCTTGCATTTGTATGCAGCACCAAAAATACTGGGCAGCTTTATTTTTACACTGTGATCTAGATTAGAGATCTCCTGATTCTGTTCCCACATTTCAAATTTGGCCCCCTTGCAGCACCACATGGTTTTACTAAGATGCAACATTTCAAATTCTAGCTGGACTTAATCACAACTCTAATTGAGGACCAGAATGTGTTTCTCTTCCTATGTGCAGCCCTGTTGAGGAGTAACAGAAGTACCATGATGAGTTTATGAGTTAAAACAAAACATTTAACCAAAAGCAAGAGACCCTATCACTAATAATATATCAGCAGGCATTTTAAACAAGTGTTACTAGCTGTAACAAGTAAACCCGATAATAAACCAGGAAGAAGCTGGGGGCCCGCAGGTAAAGGTTTAGAGGGCTACATGCTGTAGAGGCTGTGGAGTCTGCTTCTCTGTGACTTTCCTAGGCCTGTTATTTCAAAAGAATATTTCCTACTAATCTAGCCGTTATCAAAATGGTGCCATACTTGAACTATGGTGGCAATGGCACCTGGCCTAGACTTCCCAAATCCAAGCCTGCTACAGGGTATTCCTGTTGTATGCCAGAAAAGATGCTCAGTCTGTGTTATTAGACAGGCGGCAGGACACTTCTTCAGTGGATATGTATGACCTCAAAACACAGCAGTTCATAGCAATTTATACAGAGATAACCATCAACAACAACATGAAGAATTGTAACACTTATCTGGATGTTACATATTAAATCGATATTTAACAAAATAAAAATTAGACCTAATTTTAAGATTATTTCTATTTAATACAATTGAACAATGAAATATACATAAAACATATCTCATATATAATTTTGCTCATTGAAAAGTAAGCCCCCTGCACTTAAATCACAACTCCCAACATAAAATTCAATAACTGGGGCATGAAAATGCCTCCTCTGAAAAGGATGGTTGTCTACATGAAATGGGCATATATATATCTATGTATGCTTACACCAGCTGTGCAAAAACAAATTGCAATTTATTAATAGAAGTAACATTAATCAGACAATCACTACATGCTGTATACAAGACCAGCTATAAAAGGGAGTACTTTATTTGTTAGTTAATAATTCAAAACAATATGACCCATTAATTTTGAGGATGTTCTTTTGCCACTATCATTTTATCATATTGGGCAAAAAAAAAAAAAAGAAAAAAAAAATAAGTCAGCAACACTAACGAAACTTTGGTCCTTAGTCCGGTGCCTAACCAAGAGGAATGGTTACCTCTGACAACCTGCCTGTAAGAGCCGTCTCCACCGGCACTCTGTGTGCTGGAATATTGAGTTCTGCTTGGTGAATGAGGAGATAAGAAGGTGGGGCAGCACAGTGGCATAGTGGTTAGCACTTCTGCCTCACAGCACTGGGGTCATGAGTTCAATTCCCGACCATGGCCTTATGTGTGTGGAGTTTGTATGTTCTCCCTGTGTTTGCGTGGGTTTCCTCCGGGTCCTCCGGTTTCCTCCCACACTCCAAAAAAACATACTGGTAGATTAATTGGCTGCTATCAAAATTGACCCTAGTGTCTCCCTGTCTGTCTGTGTCTATATTAGGGAATCTAGAATGTAAGCTCCAATGGGGCAGGGACTGATGTGAATGAGTTCTCTGTACAGCGCTGCGGAATTAGTGGCGCTATATAAAAAATGATGATGATGATGGTCTGGTGTCTAACTGAGGGGTATGGCGAAAACTTGCTAAATCTTTATACAGACAAGGAGACTGATCTGATGTCTCTCTGGAAATGTGTGGCCTTCTCAGGACCAAGGGCTACTTGTGAGGCCTATGAAAAAATATGTTGCCAACCACTACTACACTAAAGACGACTTTGCAAACAGCAAGAATGTGAAACATTATGTACATACTCAGAACTTGACTCTCAATACACCTCCCACCTCCACAAAAGAAATCTGCTTACTTTGCAAACTTACATTGTTCCCTAATATCTCCTGGGGCACAGAAAACACATAAATAAATAGACTACTAGCCTTAATCCTATCTTTAAATATGACTCCAACCAAAGCTTTCATTACAGAGCTAATATCAGCCCATCTCTAAACAATGAACCTCGCTGAAACTCTAAAACATCCGATTTTGCCTTACAAAATGGAACATATGTAAGAAACCTGCACAGCACAGTTTGTGCCAGTGGGTAAACATGTTTGTACTATACACATTCTCTATAGAAAAGCCTTTTATAGTTTCACACAGTTGCCCCTTGTGTTTTACTAAATGACATGGGACTTTTGTAAGAGAAGAAAGGGGAACAAAATGTTCTTTATGTGACACAGATGGTAATTTGTGATGTTAGTGGGAAAATAATGCAACATTGTAAATCATTCAGAAGTAGTTACAGCGAAGGTAAAGATAACACAGGGTAACAGAAAGGGCACACTTTACATAAATGCGTACTTAATATAGAAAAATACTGATTGTCCCCTGTTGGAGAACATGTTGATGCTTGGAAATCTGTACACCCTGAAAATTGGGGAGTCAGGTTTTGACACACTGCTGAGATTTCCTTCTCATAACAGATCACATCACAATCAACTAACGGTACTAAGGGCTGCTGCTGGGAAACCCATTGTTCAGGAGATACATACCGCAATGTCAGTAATGAATTTTTCATTCTCTACTCCCATGCTTAAGCTAAAGCATTTAAATGCCGAAAGGTTAAGCAGGAAACAAAAATGTCAATCAAAAATCCCATAACATTTAGCTTGTAGGCCTTCAAAATACGTTTTCACATCTCAGCATTATTTAAACCACCTTAGTTGTTTTCTGTATTTACTCCAAAACCTCCATTTATCTGTAATCTCATTCTGCAATATGGACTAGAGCAGAACAGAAGTGTATAGGATACATCTTGAGATGTGCGGACACATGATTCAGCCAAACTCCAAGTGGCATTCAGAACCAAACTCAAGTAGCACATAAAGCATTACATTTACTGTCCATGCATCTATATTTGTATTCATATATTATCAAGTCCACAAACACAAGTACTTCTTCAGCACTAAGTTGCTGGTGAGCCAGGCGACCAGTCTGATTTACTGGAGATCCCTCCCTAAAACCCCCTAACCTTTAACGCATGATATGATTTACATAGTTCAATAGCTATCTCTATGTAAAGCTTGAAAAAAATTATAATATTGTAATTTACAGATTGACAGCTGTTACACACAAACTTGTATTGAAATGTACACAAATCCTTGTATTTTCTCTGTGCTGTTGACACTATTAGCAGTGTTGTCGTCAAAGCTTCCCTGGACCATAATGTACTATGTATGTAATGAGCGCTCCCATAGAGCTCCGTTGCATTTTACTGTGAGATGATGTTTGTGAAAGCTGTAGACATTGAAATTAATGCAAAGCAAGGTGAAGGCCTATCTGAAAGCGTGTTTATAGGTCCATTTGCTTACATTATTGACTGACAATCAGCATTAAAGAGTGCTTAGTAGGCTTTATGAATGTGTAATTTATGCTGGTGTGTACTAGACCTTAACACTTCCTTTCATAATTTAACATACCAGCACATTTATAATGATATTCATTTGATGGTGCAAAAAGATTATCAGCAGCATACGCTACTTAATTCTTCCTACATCAACATAGTGGAGATTGTCAGATTCTACATACTATTCAGAGTGTTAAATAGATTGATATGATGGCAACTGTGAGTACTGTAAATAACAAAATAACTGATCAAACAGAAATTGCTGATGATATCACTCACAACACACAGATAATTTACCAGTGGCAACACTTATGGTATACTCTGATAGTTCCAGTTATTGCATGCTGTGTACCTTCTATTGCCGATAGCTGGGCGGTTTGAGCAGACAAACAAAAATGTGTGTCACCGTTATGTTTATATTCTGCTGTGTTCACGGAGATACATAAATACTTTAGTTTACATGTAGGTTGACAAGAAATATTGATCTAATTTGAAAAATAAATATACATAGCTTTGAAAAAACCAAACTAATGACCTAACTTAGACCTGGCATTTCCTTTTACTTTCTTGGTGTGGAAGGTCATTAGTCATTAGATAAAACAGAGTGGCACAGATCCAGCGTTTCATTAGAGGTTCACTATTCCTCTGTAACACTGTGCTTAAGCTGTGATAAATGTGCACTCACCTATGTTCTCCACAGAAAATGTTGCCAGCCGGGTGGCATTTAGAAGCAGCCGGGAGACATTTAGAAGCAGCCGGGTGGGGGCAGTATAATACTTGGCAATAACAATGAAAATTGTTGGAGGCTATTGCTCACACCTGCCAGGACTGGTCAGACTGGTGGTCAACACACACTGCTGGCTGTAGTGCTCACATAGTGCCTGTTCTAATAGAAGAAACATGGTTTGTTCTTACAGCCGGGCGGAGCACCCGGGAAATAGGCACTGGGAAGAACACTGACTCACCTGAGGGTTTGAATGGATGACATAACACAACTGAGTCCTTGCTCTTAGGTCTCAACAAAACCAATCTATTTGATAGTTAATGAACAGAGCAAATGCCTTAAATCAATAGCTGTGCCATAAAATAACAGAATGTTGTTGAAAAAAACAAAAAGTGAAGTCAACCTTAGTGAAAGGCAATAAATAAATGAGAAATTAAATAACAGACTATCATTTTGTATAAACTATCATAGTTTAATTGTAGCAAAGCTGATGGTACATGGCACAAGAGAATCTGATATGATCATTGTATAATTCTTGAGAACAAGAGCCCACAAAGTATTTTAAGTTTCTTCAGAAGTAAAATCTCTTACAAGCAGAGGTGAGCCCTCTAAAGCCATTGTTGAACATTTGTACTTGTACATGCAATGTTTATTCAGCTTTTACCATAATTAAAAAAACAGTGCTATATAAAATGCCTTTACAATGGTGCAAAAGAACAGAATTATGAATCTGAGTAAAGTGAGCACAAGTAATTAACACACCTTTCGCCAACACCATGAATGTCTATCTGGATAAGGACACAGAAGCATACTTCCTAACATTACCAATTCTAAAAAGAGAGCAATAGAGGTCTCCCACTGGGTTTGGTCATACCAAATCACTAAGCTAAAGAGTGCAAAAAAACCAAAAAAAAACAGAAGCAAACAGAACAGTTGAGGGTATATACAAGATAGAATGTGCCCTAACGTCGGGGTTAAGACTCCAAGTAGGGTGACAGAAAATGTTTTTGGGGTCCTAGGATTGTCAGATATGCAATATATTCCATTGGTTACCACCTATCTAAGGTACAACAACAGTGGTTTATTAACTTTTATGGTCCAAAAGCAATGCCACACTAGCACTTGGATCTCAGTTGAAAAATGCCTTAACACAAACTGCCCTCCAATCAATAACAGCAACCAAAGTTAATTGTTTCAGCCTGAGAAACCGCTGGTTGTCAGCAGATTGTATTGTGCCGACAACCTGCCTCCAGTCAGATAGCTGAGCTTCTTTAGTCTGCTACCTGGAACTTGTATGACAACCTGCCCTGGCACTCACGCAGTCAGTTAGGTCCTGAGAGGTAAGCTGAAAGTGCTCAGTTAACAGCCCACCTCCCAGAACTTTATCAAACTTTGAGTGTAAGGGAAGTTGGCTGACAAGTCTCAGTTAGATGAGGCAGAAAAACTGTGGGAAGTTATTTGCTCCAAGTGGCAGGCTGCTAACAAGTGCTGGGTAACCGATGAAAAGGATGGGGCACACAGGGACATGTCAGGAAGCAATAACTACAGGAACACCACTGCTGGTGAATGCATGACACATAGTTCAATAACGGTTAGCGAGACATTGATTGCCTAAGTCTGCTCTTACAATATCTGATTTGAGGAAGAGTGAGGGTAATGCTGAAAGTATTACAGGCAGCAATTGCTTTAAAAATGACAAGAAATGTGAATGCTTTTCTTCAGAACATAAGCTTACAGTATGTCAAACGAAATGCAATTCTCCTTTCAATTGATTTCTTATGACTGAAAATCCTAATAAAAAATAACTGAAAGCTCCACAATGATTGTTTCAGAGCATTTCAAACGATTCTAATAAAAACTACAGGTACTCACTGAGGTCTAGTACATCATCTGTCTTTATGAGGTCCTCCTCCCGGGTCAAAGGTAGCTGAGTCTCAGGCTCTTTTCGCAGCTGTAGTGACAGTGACCTTAACATAAAGAATACTCTAATTGCCTGGAATTAAAGAAGAAATGTTTTGGGTTTGTTAGCTTTTTTAAATGTAACATTTTTTATTTTTCAATCTTATAAATTCACAAGTTTTTTTAATAAAATTACATGAAAAGAGGAAATATTACCAAGTAACAATATATGTTCTATAGAGACAAATGATGAATGTATGTGAAATGTCTGGAAATCTAGGCACATAGAAGTTAATTTGACTTTTTATAGGGTTTTGATGCCATTACGGTTTTAGAATCAATGATTAACACTTATATTCCAAATATATATGCATAATCTACAGAAACAAAAAAAAACACAATATCCTATTGCAATATTACATGTGGTATATATTTACGATTAAATATATCAAAATGCCTATTAAACTATGTAAATTATTTTGACTGCCTTGAAGAGGTTAACTGAACGGTCAGAATAGTAGATCATTCAGTCAGAAGGACTCTAAAACGGAGTGTCTGTAATTGGTAGAGAAGCCAGGGATGATCCTGCCCAACCACAATATAATTAGAGAGAATCAGGAAAATAGACCCTATTTGATTTTAGCAAAGAGGCCCAGTAGTTCTTTGGTATAGGGACTCATAAGAGGTGGTGAGAATATGTGGAATAAATGAGACCATGTGGTAACACTAGTGTAAATGACAAAAATCTGGACATTCACAAGTACATTGATAGCAATTCTCACAATAGGTAAGAACTGTATACCCCTCATGCATAATACATATCTTTGAAACAAGGCCTATACAAAACTTTGCACACAAACTCTTCCACCTTCCTCTCCCTTACGCTGGCAGGGCTGTGGACATGATTTGACATTTCTGGAGGGAAATCCATATAATGGTCTAAGAAATACTGGAAACTAAATTTCAGGCTTTCTACATCAGTGATGGGCAACTTGACACTTCAAGGGCCGCAGGTGCAGCCCTATAACCTTTAAAAGGACCGCCCTTTACCCTTAATCCCAGTAGCAAGTTAAAGTAAAACATTTGATCAAAGAAAGACACCACTCTAATAAATCAGAAAGGATTTTAATGTAATACAAGCTATAGGAAACAAATCTGACAATTCAATGTTATGGAGCATACAGCTGAGTAAAGGAAAGACAGGATATAAAGCAAGAAGGAGCTGAAAGCCGCATGTACATGGGCAACTCTTTTGTGGTTCCTGATTTCCAGCTCAGGGGCTCAGTCCCCTAAATGCAGGCAAATTTTCCATAGCTAAATAGTAGAAGGATTTCTGCCCGCCTCCCCAAATACAAGATTTAGGTTCACTTCGCCTAGCTCCACTATCCCTGGATTACTTACCACTATTTCAATTGTAACTCTACTGGCCAATGTCACTGTATATAGGGGCCTTTAACATGGTAAGTAAGTTCATTGTGACTCAATATAACAACCCAGTGGACATGAACTGAACATGCAACTGATTTCCTGGGATATTTGAGTAAGGCACTCTTTCCCCCTTCATCTTCTTTCCTTGCATCCTTCCCTCCTTTCTTTTCCCTTATCTTGCTGAAATTACATTGCCCATTAATATAAGTTTAAAATATGAAAATGGCTCACCAACATTGTTTTTCTATTTTACATTTCTTTATTATTGAATTATTAGTTCGCATTGTCCATGTATACTGTTTGTACAAGTTGCAATTTAAAAAGAATAATGTGTATGTATATGTTTTTATATATATATATATATATATATATATATATATATATATATATATATATATATATATATATATATATATCTATATCTATATAATATAAATGTCTAGTGGTGTGTGTTAGTCTGTCTGTGTGTGTGTGGAAAAAATAAAACCAAGCTGCAGCGCCACCTGCTGGGCGGAGTTATACACTGACCTACTAAATTCTTAGTATGTGTGGGAAAAAAAATTCAGAAAGGGCTGAAATTTGGTATACTAAGATGTTTTTAACTTGTTAATTTCATTTGTTAATTGTTGAAAGTGTTTATAAAGATTTTAAATATATATATATATATATATATATATATATATATATATATATATATTTCTTGAAGGAGAAGTGACAGTTGGGAGTGGTTGGTGGTTGCCGGGGGTGACAGTGGGGAGTGGTTGGTGGTTGAGGCCTGGGCTATGGCCCAAATGCATGACAAGAACCTTTTTAACACCTTGAGTAGCTTGATTTGACTAGAATGCATGAGTATCATGCACGGGTTAACTTGTGTGTGTGTGTGTATATATATATATATATATATATATATATATATATATATATATATATATATATATATATACACATACATACACACACACACACACACATATATATATACACATACATACACACACACATATATACATATATACACACACACACACACGTCCACATGCATACATACACATATATCCACACATACACACACTACTGTACATGGACATGATTGAAGAAAAAGAGCCTGCCATAGAATCCGGTGTGGGACAGCTACCAAGGTAGAGTCTTGAGACCCTGGCAGGCAAACAGGCGAAGGATACATAATAACACTAACATAAAATGATAACAAGCATATAAGTGGAAATCCAGTATACAGCAGTGTCTTTATACTATGCCGGTATCTCTGTAAGTCAGCAATAAATTCCCCCTCCACCAGTGTCTGCATACCTAAGATTTTCACAGGCTAAAAGCCTGGAGTTTAAATATAAACTGCAGTATCTGTCAGCCGATTGAAGCAGCTGTGCTAGTAACTTCCATCTACACCAACTTCTATTACAAGTTTAGGATGTGAGCAGAATATAATATATAAATAATATGAGGGCAGGCACTGATGGCAGTGCTTCTCCCAGGGGACATGGAACCCCCCTGTGGTTCTTCTAGTTGGACCAAACCAAAAATAATAAAGTTTTATGAACTTTTCCTTTAAGAAATCTGTTTCTGTCAATGCTTAGCAACATCTATGTGAACAGGAAAGGGTGCAATAGGTTTCACATCAACAGAAGTCTAAAGGTTTAGCCAATCCATTTGCCTCAAATCTTTCTACCTCTATTTACAAAACATACAACTCATCAATTCATTGCATCAGATAACTTAAATTATTTCTTTTAAGGTACAACAGATCAAAGTAAAGAACAAACATTGCTTTCTAAGAATTTAGCGCACTGAAGCGTTACTCTGGCTGTATATATGCAAGCATTATTACTGTGTATGTATGAGTCTTTCACAGAATCTGACTGCTAAGAAATAGAAAATCACATTTAACACGGACGATGATTTCTTTCGCAGTAAAAATGTGTATAGGTGAACCTGTGATCAGGTGGTCCATTCCTTTTAAAAACGTTAATATGCAGTGCCTTGTGCACCATGTATTTGAAAAACAAAAAAACAAAATACAATGCGGTGAGAGAGAGCAATTAATATAGCATGGTGTTTATACACTATGTTCTCTCCCAAGCAACCTTCCTTTAAACAAATAGTGCACTATGTAAAAAACAAATAAATAAATATCCTGCATGATTGGAATTCTATGAAAAAATGTAAGATTTGATGTTGGATACTATGAAGTTGATTGTGCAGCCTTGAAAGCGTTTTGAGACCAATTTTAATGGATGCTACAAGCCTTAACTGCAAAACACCACAACACAAATACTGGGCCTGATTCACAAAGGAACGTAAATGCTGTTACGTGCCATATTTTGCATAAAATCGCTCCATGCATGCTCAGGACATGACTATATGCTAATGAAAGCAAGAACATTCAATTCATCTTCGAGCACAAATGACACTTACTACTGCCTACGATTTCAAGGGCAGAACAGGTACATAGTCATTGTAAGGTAAGGTTGGGCCAAGGTCGAGCGCACGCACATTCGTCCGTTTCATGCTCTGCACATCTCTCAGGTACGGGATTTTCTGCGGTGTCTCTTGCACCAGCTACCGGTCTGGTGTAAGTGTCGAGTGATAGTGAAGACTGTCATGTATGTATGCTACAACATGTGTCTGCAATCAAGAGCAACTGTAAAAATGTATTTTATATACAGTAGGCATTAACAACATCATGATATCCATGGGGAAAAATATGGATAAAAAACAAACTAACTGTTTTTCATTAATGACAATATTATAAACAGGTGTTAATATAGTTCAAAATATTTTTTTTAATCTGTATCCTGCAATGTATTGTGTCTGTCTCAATACAGCAAGTGCCATATATGCAGAGCGTACCTACACCCGCATTCAACTAGACGTTTCTTCAGATTCGCTTGTACTTGAATACAGACATGCTTATGTCCAATGTACATTACGTTCGTTTTGCGTACCTTAATGAATTAGGTATCACAATGTGCATGTCATAAGCACAGTCAAATAAACTGTGATGTACAAGGCATTGGTATCAAGTGTAAGCCAGGGTTGACTGGGAACTTAAAGTGGCCATGGAAAAAATTCAGAAAGTGACTTCACGTAGATGGAACCAAATTGATGGTAGGTTAGCACATTGTGAAGGGTGGAGGAGTTGTCCTCTCTCCTGTGATGATATCATGGGGAGAAGTGGGCAAATTCACTGATGCACAGGATAAGGGAATGTTGCTGTCGGCACATACACAAATCCATTATGTATAGACAAAGGTCGGGCAGGTGTTATGACGTCATCCCACCTGGCCGACAGAGTGTCCACGTGTGTGTGATGTAATGACACAGACTAGATGCATCATAGGACTACAGGACTCCATAAAAGGCATGCCCCTGTGATGTTCAAGCTATTACTTATCTTCTGCAGACACAGGCACGTCAGAAGTTGCCCCCTTCCCCCTGCATGTTGTGTAAAGGGACACTTGACCACATAAGGGGATAAATGGGATAAGCATGTATATGGCGGACAGCATTGTATGGGGACAATGTAATGTACTGAGGGGTTAAATGACTACAAAGGGGTATTTGGTGGCACAGATTATATGGATTGCATGGATTATATAGGAACATATGGAGGTTTATTGTTACACGCCGGTCCCATAGACAGGTACCGGTGCTGTGACTTTCCTCTTGTATAAGGTGATTGAACTTACTCCTGGTTCTGATACATTACTTTTACTCAGGTGTTCCTTGTTACCTTACCTTGTTCTGGACCTCCTAACGATTCTCATTGGTTCTGGACTATTATTTAAACCTCCCATGGTTCTCTGTTCATTGCCTGTTCTTCGTGTTACTTACTCAGTACTAGGATTTGGCTTCCTAATGTTTGATCTTCCTATTGTCCATTGCTGTCTGGATTCAGCTGAAACTTCACTCCGTTTCTGACCTGCACGCTGAACTATCATTGGGAACTGTTGGCTGCACCTGTGTCTATTACTACAGCTCAAGTTCTCATCTTTACCCGGCCGGGTCAACACTGCTGTGGCTTTACTATTGGATCTCATGCTGTGTTACCTGTCACCTGTAGTTCCACGCATGGCTCAGATGTATTTCGCTCCGCCGCTACTTCTAGGTAACGAACTGTTTGATATACTTGTGTTCATCTAAGTCATTTGGGATTGTTATCTGTAGAATCAACGAGTTCAACGCCTTTGCTTTTCTTCTATGAGAATTACCGCTTTACCAGTAACTCACCTGCTACGTTGAATCATCTTTATTTACGGATTAGCTAGTTTTATATTATTACACTGTTCAGACTGTGGCTGTACCAGTGATTCACATTCCTCTGCCGAGTGTTACTTTATTGGATCTAGCATTCTCCATTCATCATCCTCAGCGTTGAACTATTGTTCTACTCATCTCCCGCAGTTGTCAAGGATTACCAACTATGAAGTAGCATGTTGTAATTCATTTCTTCTTCCTGACAAACCTGCCGTGCGTTCAGTCTCTGCCGTCATATATATTTATATCTTCTCATCTCAATCATACCAATAGCCAATATATTACTTTGCAGCACATCCCAGCTTAGTAGCTACTATCTTCCAGTGTTATCATTATCAGTGACGCTTGTGAGCCATGAACTTTTAACTTGTGAATATCATCATTTCACTTATCCATTGTGTCCTAACCTCTACTACCCTCTGCCAGTACTTGTCTGGGAGACTCCGACCTGCGGGACAGGAGCAGCGGAGACCATATTCCCTTGCGGGGATCCCTGGTGAAGACCTCCTACCCGTTAGACTCCGCACTCCTGGGCGAGTTCCATCCTGGCAGAGGCAAGGGATCTACAAAATCATTCAGAGTCGTGACATTTATGTAATAAATTATACATACATACACATATATATATATATATATATATATATATATATCTCTATATCACACACATGCATATATACACTCACATATACACACACCACACACATACATTCATACATTTAAACCATTCTGCATTAAAATTGGATTATATGAACTATGGCTTTTAAGAAAATGAACTTAAAACAGCAGTTGAATACCTATTCACCACCATTGTTGTTTATTTTCATTAAATAAATTTCTAAAAATAATAATGTGTCTTGATATTGTATAATATATAAATACACCAATTGCTTTGCATCTGAAGTAAATTATAGACAATGAGCTAACAATGAGCCACCGTTTGATTTGCTTGTACTTCCAGAAACATCAGGATTTGTTTTCCCTATTTTTCAGATTAAAATTTGAGTGTCACTTAAAAGCACTTTACGGTAAAATACAGAATACATTAAAATATGTTTAATCTTCTGAAACAAAGTGACTGGATTTACTGTCTATAACTCGATCTTTGTAAGCAATTTAGGCTCCTTTTCATCACTTAAGCCAAGGGGTAATATGATGTTTAGAGGAAGTCTTGAAAAAAATAGAAATGGATAACTATTCAAACTGATCTTCTAGAGAAAAGAAACTAAAGCTCTATGTATATTTCAGTTATTTTTTATGGAAAACAATTATTAGACCCCCACCCCATACAAACCTCCCCGCCCCAAAAAACAGTAGATGCTTTATGTTTGAAACTTATTGTATGTAAGACAGATGCTAGTCACCTATCATTTTAGGATTATGTGGCTTATACTAGTACTATTTCATAAGAATATATGATATTTAACCTCAACAGAGTGGGCAGCTTGTTGGCATCTTCCGCTCATGTGAATTTTCATGGTTTACTCAGTATTCAGAGTACAAATAAGGTAAATAAATAACTAAAAATCACTAACAACTAAAAAAGTTTAACTAGAAAACATACATGGATATACAGGTAAATGCCAAGGAAGCACTAACATGAAGGATAGACACCTGTGCAAACACACACGTGCGTATATAGACACACACGTGCGTATATAGAGACACACGTGCGTATATAGAGACACATGTTCTATGGTGCTAGTCAATAGTATTCACATGAAGGATATATGTGTTCTGCCTCCATGGGCAGTGTGCGCACAGGAACCTGGCTGTCCATGTTCCCTGGGACAAAACATTCTATAGAGACCATTTTGGAAATGTGGCAAAAAAACGGATGATGCCATCACCAGGGTTTACCTGTAAGAGGGAAACTCTCAACATAAAACAGCATTACTTAAAATGCTGTGACATTCACCGACATGCAACTAAAATCTAGATTAATGTTAAGGCATATCCTAAGAAAAATATAAGATAAAAAAGCTCTGCCTCCCACGGTGGCGAAAAAACCCAAACACAAAACCAAGACTTAGGGCCAAAATCAATTCAGCACAAGGTGCCGCTCGCTGAACATCGCCTCACTGTTCAGATGTGCATATTGTTGGCTATTACGGTAAGAAATATATGCTCCATTTTCTGCTCATCTCTATAGGACACTAGGGAAAATTGATATTTCTGTAAAAAGTCCGACAAGATGCGCCTCCGCAGACTATTCTGGAGACACATTGCGTCACCTTGCGCTGAGTTGAATCTGCCCCTTAAAATAAGTTAAACAACACTCACACACAAACATATTATTTTTGTCCACATAAGCTGTCCATCTATAAGCTATGAATTTTTGGCATCCCTGTCAATGTTAAAAGTTGCATTTTTGGGGATATGTGTGGTTTAACACTAAATTAATGGCAGCCAATGTTTTAGTGCATTTCTTTCTATTTTGCAGTTTCTTTCTTGTAATTCAACTAAAATATAAATACCGTATATTTCTTCCAATCTGCTATGAAAATGAAGCCCTATACATCCATAAACACATATCTATTTAAAGAAAAACAGTGTAATAAAAGCATTGCATTAGTGTAAAAACTGGATTTAGTCATGTGGCCATGCAGGAGTTAAGAGGGCATGGCACAGTCTGCCAGAATGGCATTAATTCACCTTGGCATATATTATAATACAATGTCTATTTTAGGCTAATAAACTTAGACGGATATTTTGACTTGGATTCAATGTTGTTCATCTATTTTGTGGTTCATGTCAAACAAATGCACAGACATTTCTGACATGAAGAATATTCTTACGACGATTGACTCCTCTAGGTGATGATTTATTTCCGGCAGATTTCTATGCCTATCTCACTTTAGTCATAAAAACATTAAACATCAGCAAGTTGAGCAGTCTTCACAGCTGCAGTTCTTATTCAGTGTACCCTGAAACTTCAATCTTCCCACTCAATCACAAATATTTGTTTCTCAAGCTGTAGCAACCAAGAAAAAAAAAAAAGGAAACCTATAAACTAGAATGAAAATCTTATGTTAGAATGCAGACCATCTCAAGCAGTAAATAGGGTTGAGTCTTATGGACAGGGAACAGAAGGTTGAAGCCACGGGCAAGGGTGCCCTAGGCCATAGCCACGGGCAAATGAATAGGAGGCCCAAGTCACACACAGTAACAGATAATTAAAGTGAAAGACGGAGGTCTGTACTGGTGGCCAATTTTATTGGCCTATGAAAACTTGGAAGCTGCTGAGAGGGGGGTTAGGAATGATCTGCATTGTTAAAGGTGGAGCAGAGCAACAAAAACAGGTTAAACATCTGCACATATAAAGAACCTTGGAATCAGTCTCAGGATCCTGGGTTCGAATCCCACCAGGTGATTATAGCACTCTATTACACATTACAAGGCACATTACAGGCACCACAAAATGGTTTACTTTTGGCCTCAAATATAGATATAAGGCTCCAAGACATAAAAGAGCTTTCTAAAGTTTATAGCATCATATGAATCAGATGCCCACAGGGAAGTGCATCAATGTGGGCTATGGTGTCGGGAACTACTTGTGAGAGGACTGTGAAGCCAGGGTATGCGTCCTCATGTTATGATGCCAGAGCAGAAGCATCCTCATATCAATGGGGTTCATAATGGCAGTGATCATTCCACAATAAACTTTCTCAAGATGTCAATAGCTAAACAGTCCATTGAAAAGAACAGAATAATATTCTAAGCACCATGGGGCACTAAGAGAAATCCAGACCCATGACTCCACTTTGTAACATGTGAGGTTGGTAAGACCCCTCTCCATTCATGGGTGCTATTATTTCCCCCCGGAACGTTTCACTAATGTACCCCTTTGCATGCTAAATGCATCCACATGGAGCAACCAAACACAACACATTTGAACAAAGAAATTTCTCAGTCTAATCTATTGTGATAAAGTGATGAATGATAATTTGATCAGTGCCGCAAATTGCCTTGACTTAATATGTCTAGATCTATAGTAGTTTATATTAATGTTTTGAATTGTTATACAATACTAAATTTAAAATAGTTCAAGTTCCATCACTCAAACTCTTTAAAAGTTACAAATCAACATTAAAAACCATATCAATTCATAAAATTACTAACAGTCATAAAAGATTAACTCAGTTGTCGGGAATGATACGTTTTAGTGTTTTATTAACTGGTGTAAAGAACATAAAACATGTCTAATAATTTACTAATACAGAGAAATACATAGCTTGTTCTTTGAACATTTACAACATTTCTTACATACGTTTCTGATTTGAGATGCGATGAAAGAGAAAGTCAAAAGGAAACCACAATATAACCTGTTCTGAATAAGCTAGCAGATATCTTTTAAAGTAAGTGACCTTCCTGTATACAGTAGAAGGGAGGGGTTTCCAGGAACAGAACATAAAAACAAAGATAAAACCATAGTTTCATCTCACACTTTTCTAGTCAATACTCTGGTTATTTTTCAGGTAACAGTTCTACATAGTCACGCATTGTGCAAACCTGTCAATACTACAGGAAAACAGTTTTATATATGTCCCTTCATACCTATATTAAACAAGTTTCTAAAAAAAAAAAATACATAAAAATTAATTTGATAAATAGAATGATCAGACACAAGATTGAAACCACTGACAAGTGAAGTGAATAACATTGATTGTCTTGTTACAATGCACCTGTCAAGGGGTGGGATATATTAGGCAGCAAGTGAACAGTCAGTTCTTGAAGTTAATGCGTTGGACGCAGGAAAAATGGGCAAGCCTAAGTATCTGAACAATTATGACTAGAGTCAAACTGTGAAGGCTAGGAGACTGTGTCAGAGCATCTCCAAAACATGTAGGTCTTGTGGGGTGTTCCCGGTATGCAGTGGTTAGTACCTACCAAAAGTGGTCTAAGGAAGGACAACCGGTGAACCAACGACAGGTCATGGGCGCCCAAGGCTCAATGATGTGAGTGCAGAGCGAAGGCTAGCCTGCTAGTCCAATCGCACAGAAGAGCTACTGTAGTACAAATTGCTGAAATAGTTAATGCTAGATATAAAGCTGTCAGGACACACAGTGCATCACAGCTTGCTGCGTATGGGACTGCAGACTGCTTAGAGTGCCCATGCTGAACCCTATCCACTGCCAAAAGTGCCTACAATGGGCACGTGTGCGCCAGAACTGGACCATGGAGCAACGAAAAAAAGGTGGCCTGGTCTGATGAATGACGTTTTCTTTTAGATCATGTGGATAGCCGGGTGCATCTGCGTCATTTACCTGGGGAAGAGATGGCACCAGGATGCACTATGGGAAGAAGGGTAGCCGACGGAGGCAGTGTGATGGTCTAGGCAATGTTCTGCTGGGAAACCTTGGGTCTTAGCATTCATGTCGGTTACTTTGATATGTGCCACCTACCCAAACATTGTTGCAGACGAAGTAGACCCCTTCATGGCAACGTTAATCCCTGATGGCAGTGGCATCTTTCAGCATGATAGCGCGCCCTGCCACACTGCAAATATTGTTCAAGAATGGTTTGAAGAACATGATAAAGAGTTCAAGGTGTTCACTTCTGTGGAATGTGCTGAAAAAACAAGTCGGAGCTATGGAGGCTCCACCTCACAACTTACAGGACTTAAAGGATCTGCTGCTAATGTCTTGGTGCCAGATACCACAGGACACCTTCAGAGGTTTTGTGGAGTCCATGCCTCAATGGGTCAGAACTGCTTTGACAGGTGGTTTTAATGTTGTGCTTTTTATGTTGTGCTTTTTTCACCAGATATGAAAAAGCACATAAGTGCTACATGTTTGCATAGGCTTTTGACAGTTCACATGCAACGTGTGCAGTTCATATGCACTGGAAGCATACGAATGCATTTGCGAATGCATCCAGACATGTGTGGAAAAGAGCTTTTCTCATTCATATCTATGGGGATTCAAGCATTTTTATTTTAATTAAAAGATTTTTGAAAAGGATGTTCTAATAAAAAAAAAAAAAAAAAAAGCTCACCCTTATATAGGGGAAGGGGTGGGGGCTGGTGCACTTCCTGGCATCCCTGGGCTGTGGGTACAGAAGTAGTATGAATACATTTGGGACCCCCGCACACCCGTGGTTCCAATATATTGTTAAGGGGTCTCTAAGGGCTATTCCCATTATACAGATATAGGGATCTATGTAATCAATGTATTGCGGTGCCACTAAATATGCATTGCTGCAAATCACAATCATGCATATTTAAGCTCTGCTTAAATGCATTATGTCGGGGCTACTCCGGAAGGCCAGGCACAGTGACCCCTGTGCGGTGATGTAATTTTCCTATTTACTGGCAGCCTAGAGCTGCTAGTGAAAGGAGGAAATGCTGTGCACATGCGCAAAGCACTTCCACTATAATGAATTCTGCAAAGCTGAAGAGTCTTCAGCAGAATCCCATGGGAAAAGAAAGGTAACGTCATCCTGAGATGGCGAAATATCCTCCTTTAGGAAGTTAATGCATGGCAACTAAACTTAAATCATGCGAAAACAGCTGTTTCTGCATGATTTAAGTGGTTGATCAGCTTGATGCAAAAACAACACAGGCATTTAAAAAAAAAAAAAAGTTTGATTACAGATGACTCCCTGGAAACTTTGCACACCACATTTTTACACCACCATAATCCAATGGCCAGAGCCGTAACTAGGCAGGTGCGGGCGGTGCCGTCGCCCAGGGCGCAGCGGTCGCCCGCTACCTGCCTATGTGACTACAAGTGACAGACCTCCGATTCACACTGCCAGCTGTCCGGCACATCCAAGATGGTGCCCAGCACCCGGTTCCTCCTACATTCTAACTCTGCCCTCTGTCCCGCTGCTAGGGAGCAGAGCAGCAGAAAAGAGTCAGGTGCACACAGCAATGGCTGGACATTTAGAAACAGAAGAAGATAGAAGGTAAGGGGGATGTCTGCTGCTATGTGTGAGGGTGGAGAAGGGGGTGGCTGGTGTATGTTATATAAGGAGGGGGATGTTAATATAATGTGTGATATGAGGGTAGGGAGGGGGGGTGTCGTAGTACGTGGGTGGGAGGTAGGCTATTAATTTAAAGGTTTCGGTGGGGGGGGTAAATATTTAATGGGTGCTAGTAGGGCAATTAAATTTATTGATGGAGCTTTTCAATTTAATAGTGGGGTCTATTAATTTCAGATGAAGTGACAGGACCTTTAATGCTGGGGTGGTTTGGGGCTATTAACTGTGGGCCTGAGTTTGGGGAGGAGGGCTATTTATTAAATGTGAGTGTTAATTATTTAATGCTGGGGATGGTTGTGGGAAATGTTTAAATAGCATTTACGCTTAATAAATATAATTTTTTGCTGGGGCTGCTTGGAGGGAGGGAAATAAGTTTATTTATTAAATAGGAAACCTATTATTTTAATGTTGGGGCTGGAAGGAGGCCAAATTATTAAACATGGGCGCTATTGATTTAATGCCAGAGCTGGTTGGAGTTTTCTAAATTTCATGTACTCTTTTTTTTTTTTTTTTTTTTTTTTTCAAAATAGGGCCCCCAACATTCCAGGATCCAGATACTTCCAATGCACAGAGGTAAAGCTGTGCTGTCTCTGGACATCTTATGTAAGTAATTTCTCAAAAACTACAGGTACATACACTGGGCACGCACACACAGGTACAGACACTAAGTTCACACAAACTGGGCAAATACATACTGGTATAGACACTGGGCACACACATACAGGGACAGACACTCTGGGCACACACATATATATATATATATATATATATATATATATATATATATATATATATATATATATATATATATATATATATATCTATATATATATGTACGTATGTATAACAGGTATCCAGTGCGCCAAGAGAATAGTCCTAAACGTTCATTTGATACAATATCAGTCCAGCAAGGTAGTAGATACAGACAGCCGGATTCCTTATAGCACTAGCGGTATAAAGGTCTTCCCTCTGTTAACCCGATCTCCACAGGCACAGATTTGTGTGTGTGTGTGTGTGTATATATATATATATATATATATATATATATATATATATATATATATATATATATATATATATATATATATATATATATATATATAATAGGTACAACAGAAAGAAGGCTCAATGGTGATGTTAGCAGATAATACTAAACAAAGTGGGTACAATATAAATAAGCATATGGATTCAGTTCAAATCTCTGGGTTGATATCCGACAAGAAATATAAATAATCCAGTCTTAATCCAAATGCAAGACAGAGTGACCAATCGTATCAGACACGAGCGTGCAGAAATTCCACTCTGATAGCAGGGTGGGATAGAAAAGTTCAAGTGCAACTTATACAAGCTTTGTTGGGCCACTGTGACACAGCTTACAAACTCTCCAATCAATTGTCATCAGGGGACAGGGATGTGCAGGAGGTGTATAGAGTAATGCAGGTCACCAGATAATAATACAAATCAATAGATGGAAGCGTACCAGAGGATAATATCATCATCATCATCATTTATTTATATAGCGCCAGCAAATTCCGTAGCGCTTTACAATCGGGAACAAACATTAATAAGACAATACTGGGTAATACATACAGACAGAGAGGTAAGAGAACCCTGCTCGAAAGCTTACAATCTATAGGACAATGGGAGTTAGAAACACAAGGGCATGTGCTACATCATATTGCACAATGGACCAGCCAGACTGCAAAGGTAAAAGTACTGAGTGGGCTGTGTGTGTTGCAATGTTGGTCAGAAGGTCGTTGTCTTGCGTTAGCAGTGTAGAGGATGGCAATAGGGTAATCTAGGGAAATTAAGATGATGGTTGAGGAATATCATAACCTTGTCTGAAGAGGTGGGTTTTCAGTGAACGCTTGAAGGTTTGAAGACTAGAGGAAAGTCTTACTGTGCGTGGGAGGGAATTCCACAAAGTGGGTGCAGCCCGGAAAAAATCCTGTAACCGAGAATGGGAGGATGTGATAAGAGTGGAGGAGAGACGTAGATCTTGTGCAGAACGGAGGTGTCGGAGGTGTATAGGGAGATATTTCGAGACAAGTGAGGAAATGTATGTCGGTGCAATTTTGTTGATGGCCTTGTATGTTAATATAAAACCAGCTTATCTGTATCAGGGTCTCCAAGAGGGAATCTCGGCGCCGCCTAGTGAATCAGGAACGGACAAAACAGCGACTGCAGTATACGATATTTCTTAACCACGGGCAGACGTCCCAATGGAAACACCGCTCTCAAACTCCAATCAGCCAGAATGTTAGAGATAAAGGAGCCATATAGTGTAGTAATTTATGTACAAAGAATTTATTCAGCAAACAAATAAAATGCAAACTCACATATTGCAAGATAAATAAAAGCTTATCTGTACTTGGTAGTAGGTCAACTTGTACCAGTATGGATCCCTGGAGGGTTTTAAAGGTATTACCAACGATCTCCGCACAGGAGTATCAGGGTATATAACATCAAGTGGCCAGGGTGGCAGTATGACCTGATTAGCATATACAGAAGTAGTAATGCCTCAACGCGTTTCGTCTAGGAAGACTTCATCAGGAGGAAAAACATGTTGCCTATGTTTAGGGCTTGTTTATATAGTTTATGTGGTGGCGATCGCGTGAGTGCTACAGAAATCAGTGAATGAGTATTATGCTCTCAGAGCATGAGAGTCTATGTCCCAGGACATTGGTAATTCATGTCCATAGCCAGGTTAATGTTTAGAAGCCAGCTGGGGAAAACCGAGTGCGGCGGCCATCTTTGATGAGGGCGTCTGGCATAAAAGTCTATATATATAATTAGTCTTTTGATGAGACTGGAGGAGGCAATAAGTCAGTTTAATGAAGATGAATGAAATAAATTTATGATGTGGGGATTAATAATTAAACTGAACGAGGGAGTTAATGATTATAAAGGGGTTAATGATGAAAGGGGTTTTATGATGAGGCTGGAGTTAACGATTTTGAAGAGGGGCTAATTCATGATGAGGGGGGTGGTGTTGTGAGGCAGTCATAAAAATTCTCTCTGTATTGTATGGCGGTCACCAGGATGCTCTCTGTATTGTATGGCGGTCACCAGGATGCTCTCTGTATTGTATGGTGGTCACCAGGATGCTCTCTGTATTGTGTGTGCACATACATACATACATACATACATACATACATACATACATACATATATATATATATATATATATATATATATATATATATATATATTTTATTTTTTTTATTTATTTATTTATACAGCTAGCTGCATTGAAAGTACTGTGATTCTATGGAGACTCATTAGATAATGATCCCACTTGTAAAGCATTAGCCATACCCCTGCAGTAGGTTTGTTACTCCCACTTAGATGAGCAGTGCCGGTGCCCTGTCTCGCCCAGGGCACTAAAATGTCTAGTAATAGCATTCTTACATTTTATAATCTAATGGCATTCTTCCATCTATCCACCCAATGGGAAGTGTCCTTAATGAGTAGTCTGAAAGGGAAACATTTTCCCTGCAGTAGAGTGAACTAAAATTACTTGAACTCCCCTTATCCGTTCAGTGGTTTCCAAAGATAGCAGTAATGTATTTGTCTGGCGGTGAAGGGAAACCCAGCAGCAGGACTCCCTACTTTGATCACACATCAACAGAAATTAATTAAATCTAAATTGATGTGAAAAAAATACTACCACCAGTGCTGTGCTCATTTTATGGTGTTTCTATATGTAGTTCACAGTTCCTACAGACATGTATGGACTTCAAGTTAGCATGCTTTGAATGCACTGAAAAAGAATAAGCAGCATTCACAAAATGCTTGCATACACAAACGGTTATGGACTTATTAAATAGATTGCGTTCTATTTAACATACGGTTGCATTCCTGTGGATAAACAGCCTAAACATTACTTCACTCCAAGATTTATGTTCATGGTTATACGAGGTATTGTTAAATCGCCAAGTTCAAATTTGTGAGTTAAAATACATTCCAGATCATCTAATAACATTTCACTTGTATTATAATGGTTCTTTGTGCTGCAAAACAATTGTAAAAACATCAATTGTGCTTGTGCATTCTAGAATCAAATGGTGTCATTCACAATACACAAAACATTTCTAGAGCTCTATTACTGAAAAATATGCTATTCATAATAAAATGTAAAAAAAAGAATGTTTGTGTAGAGTGTATGAAATTAGAACTAAACACAAATCAATGAAATACATGTTAAACACCATGCCTTTGATTATGAGAAATATAAATATATTGACTTTCATTAAGGATGATTTTACCTAAAATGTATTTTTGGGTAATATCCCTCTGTGGCCAACTAGCAGAACAGTGTGGGTCCCATGCTAGTGAGCCTTGGCATACAAAACAATGCAATTCCGCCAGTATTCCAACAGCTTCTGGTTTCCAAGATGAGAAGTGTAAACAATTTAAACTAAAACTGTGCTGCATACAATTCTAACAAGTGTCATGATTGGACAGAGGCGCTGCTCTGTCCAGTCAGCATCAATGTTACAAACTGACAGAGTGCATGCAACTTCAACTCTGCATTTCTCCTGGTTGTCAATGAGCACAGAAGGAACAGAGTTGGGCTGACAGCTCCTGTGCATGACATGGAAACTTTAAGTAGGAAATGGGGGTTAATGTTCGCTAAAAAAAATGAAGAAACATATTTCACCATATAACAATATATATTAAAAATAATTGCAACTTTTGTTCTACCATAAGAGGGAAATACAACCACACAATGGAGTTTAATCCTAGCCTCAATAAAGGCTATGTCCACCACTGAACAACTAAGACTGCAGACAAGCAGAAGTAAAACAGCAAGCGCAAAAAGGTAAGACTAACTCCAATGTAATAGCAAGATGCATGTCCATATTGACTAAGACCAGCACTGTGTAAGGAAAATGTGTTCAGTGAGTCCTTGGTTTCTGCACAAGGTTGTGAGCAAGAACTTTGGCATACCCGCATAGTATTTTGTTGGGTGAGCAGGAGAAATAGGAAACCAAAGGGCAGGAGGGGACACTTGGCAAAACAAAAACTCAAATAGTAGTAATATGCTGTAACCAACTGGACATCTGTTTTCCAACTTAATTTGCTCACATGAAAGTAATACAAATGTCCTACTGATTGTTACGAGTTCCAGCTAATTCCCACCATGTTAATAAATAAGTCTTTTTAGGTTTAAAACCAACACACATGAGCTTTCATGTTTGTGGAAAACTTATCAGTATACGATACAAGAAATGAATAGGATATTAAGACATCTCTCCCATATTGGTTTAAATTAACAGCCATTGCCTTTCATATGCTCACAGAACATTCCAGCAGGAAAAAAACTATTCTAAAATGCTTTTGACCCACATGTGTACAATGAGATTCCAAGAAATAGTCTGGTTGCTTTCAGAAGGGAGGGGAGGGGGACACTCGTGTCAAAAGAAAAAGAATAACTGGCAATAAAGAAATCACTGAGATCTGTTTTCCTAGAAAGGTCATGTGTTTTCCAGCAAAAACCACTTGAATGCAAGAGTGAAACAAATCGCATTGAAAGTACAGTACAGACAGATGAATAGATTGGGGCTACTAGAAAGGTCTCAATTTTGATGACAGAGAGGAGAGATGTAATTATGCATTACCGACAAAGTATACATAAATACACTGGTGTATAACACTGGTTGTGTTTAGCAGATAAAATCAATATGCAATAGAGACACAACTATTATAAAGAAAAAATCCATGTTCTAAAGACTGAATGCACTGAGCCCTGGGGAAGGGGGAGTGCTATTTCACAGAAGGACTTTGAGACTTATTAAATTTCATCCCAGCAGAGTAAAGAAAATACATAACACATAAACCTGTCCAAACAGAAAAAAGTAGATTGAGAACACAATGGAAAGCACAAACATAAAGCTTAGCATTTTTAACTCCTATCAATCTCTGATAGCTTGGAGTACTAAAAACTGAAGAATTCCAGTATCGTTTTGTACAAGAAATTTAATTTTTTTGCTGTAAAATAACCTTCCGGTGTTAAATACACCAGGAAAGATGAATAGTGAAATGTCATGAGGTCCCATTTGTTACAACCCACAAGTATAACTTCCCTTAGTTCAGATGTTTAATGTCCTATTGTTTAGCCCACATGTTAGGAATTGCATGTGATCACTTTTGTCCTTATCCCAGCCTTGTAAGTTCATAAGCGCGGTGTCACATTGTTCTGGCTCATCTTGGTCGCTTTTTAAACACCTGGGCCCATAAGTGGAGCAGTTATTGTAGGAGATCAGCCCCCTCCTTAATCCTACTGGAGGTATCTCTGAGGTAGGTCCTCACTTGTCCAGCGTCATATTGCCAGTGTTTGCGTTTATATGCTAGCTTTCTGGCCCTGTACCTTTTGCTCCAGTGGGTTTCTGCATCCTGATCCCTGGCTCTGCATTTTACGCGGACATCTGCCTCTTGATCCCTGGCTCTGAATTACGTGGACTTCTGCCTCCTGATCCCTGGCTCTGCATTACGCGGACTTCTGCCTCCTGATCCCTGGCTCTGCATTACGCGGACTTCTGCCTCCTGATCCCTGGCTCTGCATTACGCGGACTTCTGCCTCCTGATCCCTGGCTCTGCATTACGCGGACTTCTGCCTCCTGATCCCTGGCTCTGCATTACGCGGACTTCTGCCTCCTGATCCCTGGCTCTGCATTACGCGGACTTCTGCCTCCTGATCCCTGGCTCTGCATTACGTGGACTTCTGCCTCCTGATCCCTGGCTCTGCATTACGTGGATTTCTGCCTCCTAATCCCTGGCTCTGCATTACGCGGACTTCTGCCCCCTGATCCCTGGCTCTGCATTATGCGGACTTCTGCCTCCTGATCCCTGGCTCTGCATTACGTGGATTTCTGCCTCCTAATCCCTGGCTCTGCATTATGCAGACTTCTGCCTCCTGATCCCTGGCTCTGCATTACGTGGATTTCTGCCTCCTAATCCCTGGCTTTGCATTACGCGGACTTCTGCCTCCTGATCCCTGGCTCTGCATTACGTGGACTTCTGCCTCCTGATCCCTGGCTCTGCATGACTCGGACTTCTGCCTCATGATCCCGGAGTGGTATCGGGCCTGTCTTAGTAGTGCCGCTGTTCTGAGTTCTCAACGGTTTGTGTTTTTTGGACTGTGTTACCATCATCCTGTCTGTATACCTGCCTCAAGTGAATACCATTTATGCCAGAGACTGTTTACTATTGTGAATCAGTGTCAGAGACACTTCTGCATTACCAGTGGCTGTCTATTGCTAGAGATTTTCGGCTTCAAAGTCTATCTCCATATTTATTTGCATGTTCCTGTTCCCTTTGGCAATTCTATTACTGTTGTACTTCAGCCATCATCCTGCATATCATAATTGCCAGTTCAGTACGGTCATCATACCCTGTCTCCTGCAGAGTCTCAATAAACCAATTTTTACTGCAACACAATCTCATTCTGCCGGTGTATACCTAACACCACAGCTTTGGTTCCACTCTATTTTATTGTCGGAAGCATTAGGAGACTCCGTGGGAACAGAAAGAAAGTGAAGCTCAGGTGTGCATGTGTGATAGTAGTGAACACTGGCTGAACTAGGAGTTCCCAACCTCTGAGATGGATCCTAAAACATAGGCTGCCATAGTATTTTGGGTGACTCCCCTGACTAATTTTTGGCAAACCCACTGCTCATCCAAATTATATACTGATTAACCACATTTTAATGTTAATATTACAAGTTTTTAGTTTCCTAGACATTATGTTTTAAGCAGCAATATACTTAATCTGGAAACAGAACTTGCATAATAAAAAAGCACTACATACATTAAATAACAAAACCATGGGTTCAAAAGATTCTTATTTATAAAGCATAAAAATGTTATACAGCTATGTACAATGAGGGGATCATGAAACAAACAAATGGCATACAATGACAAGAAAAGCAAAGATGGTCCAGCCCTAACAAGCAAACAATCTAAGAGGTGGGGGAACACTTAATATATAATATAGTGAAACAACAATTGTATCTGTTGGTGGAACACCGTTATAATTACAGGATATGCGCTACTGTAGTTACTGGCTTTGGGCTGTTGGCGATTACAGGCACTGTGCTTAGTACTGGCTCCGGGCAGTTGGTGATTACAGGCACTGCGCTTAGTTCTGGTTGATGATTACAGGCACATTGCTAGGTCCTGGCTCCGGGCAGTTGGTGATTTCAGGTGCTGCTGCGCTAGATCCTGGCTCCGGGCAGTTGGGGATTACAGGCACTATGCTAGGACCTGGCTCCGGGCAGCTGGGGATTACAGGTGCTGCTGCGCTAGGTCCTGGCTCCGGGCAGTTGGGGATTACAGGCACTATGCTAGGACCTGGCTCCGGGCAGCTGGTGATTTCAGGTGCTGCTGCGCTAGGTCCTGGCTCCGGGCAGTTGGTGATTTCAGGTGCTGCTGCGCTAGGTCCTGGCTCCGGGCAGTTGGGGATTACAGGCACTGTGCTAGGACCTGGCTCCGGGCAGCTGGGGATTACAGGTGTTGCTACGCTAGGTCCTGGCTCCAGGCAATCGGGTAGTACAGGCACTGCGCTTTGTACTGGCTCTGTGTGGTTGGTGATTACAGGCATCAATAATGAAAATTTTACAAACAATCTCATATCATCGATATATTTGGTGGCATGTGGACAGCAGTTGGAGACAGCTGCGCTTTAGATTAGCTGTGTGTTTAACCTCCCACAAAATCATCCTCCAACAAATGTAAAACATGCAATAATTTGTGAATGCAGTGGGAACATATTGCAGTGGTGCCAAACAGTACCATCACACCAAGAACAAGATTGTTTTAGAAGATCTACTGAATACCGTCTCATTTGGACATAGTGAGTTTAACAGTTGTTCCTGTTGCCGTCTCTATTTCCTTCTTTGTGATCTCTTTTGCCTCCTTGGTGACTGCAGCTGCTACCGAATATAGAAAACAACTATACAAACTAGCAGATTATCACAAGATGGCCTGTGCAGCGCAAATGCATCCTATACAGCCAGCAGAGGAAGGACACTCAGTCATGATAAATGGTTAAAGACAGTTATAGTTATTGTTTTAAGATTTGTACAATGACTGGTTCATGTTTCATGTCTCCGCTTGCTGTTGTCTTTCCTTGTCTCAACTGTACTACTCCACCGGGAGTTGAGGTGTCATGGAAGACTGCTTTATTACTGGAGGCTGATAATGCTGCTGCCTAACAATAGTCACCTACACTTTTCCCACTATCAAATACAATTGTTATTTTGCTGCCTTATGTATCATGGGTTCTTCATACCTCTTAGATTTGTAAGCTCATTTGGACAGGGACATATTTACCTTCTGTTTCATGTTATTCTATGTAATATGTTGTGTGTCATGTCGTGATATTTCAGGTTCATTACTTTTCTGTGTATAGAGAGTATGTTGGGAGAACCAGATTTTTAATTCAGGATCTGTATAGTTTCTATAGTGTTATGGTTATTTAACATCTCTATTAGTTTAGGGGCAATGATTAGGAACTCATTCCTACAATCTCAATATTATTACATATGATAGTGCCACAAGTTTAATATTAGCAAAAGGCAACTGTACCCTGACAGATCATGTTTATTAGAGATTACAGTGGCTCTATATGAAAGAGTTTATGGACTTCCATATTTAATACAGTGTTCTTGCTGTCCGGCTATTACAGTTAGGTTGTGTGTATGTATATATATATATATATATATATATATATATATATATATATATATATATATATTACACACACACACACATACATATATATACATACATACATACTAGAGATGGGCAGGCTCGGTTCCCCGAGATCCGAATCCATCCGAATTTCGCCTATCCGAGTACCGAGTCGAGCAGGCTCGGTACTCTCCTGCCCATTCGGAATCAAAATCGAGGCAAAACGTCATCGTGACGTATTCGTATTTCTGAGCTCGGTTCTCGCGAGATTTGAAAAGCATAAATACCCGCCTCCACAGCAATCCATCGCCATTTGACAGAGGGAGAGAGCAGGGTTATATCAGCTCAGGGACAGAGCAATAGTTGGACACATTATTGTTTCTATTCTATACAATTCTAATATTAATACCAATTGTTACAGCAGTAAGAGGAGGATAGAGGAGGTTTTTTTTTCAATTTCTGGCACTCAAAGTGCTTTTGGGGTGTCCCATATTTCCCAGTGTTTACTGTAATTTTTCTGGCTGTCAAGAGTCATATTTGTCAGAAGTATCTATCTAATACAATTTTGGCACTACAAGGGCTTTGGCCTCATTAAAATGGATTCAAAGCAGTCCACATATGAGCAGAATCAGCAACCCGGTTCTGTCACCAGTCCTGAAGGTAGTGTTCCCAGTACGTCATCTGGGAAAGGCGATGTCAAAATACATAGTCTTTTTAAAGCAGGTAAAAAAAACACACACCAAAAAAAATTTACCGTGTTGAAGCGAAAAAGAAGTGTAGCTGAGGAAAAGTTAAGTGCCGATAAAAAAAAAATTGACAACATGCCATTCTACACACGAAGTGGCAAAGAAAGAATGAGGCCTTCGCCTTCCTCTATTAGTGGCAGATCCAAAAAAGTTACCGAGCCTTCTTCTTGTACGGTCACTCGTGATCAAGCAAGACCAAGTAATTTGGAGCCTAAAAGTTGTGCACAACTACTGTTACACGTCAAAGCCGAGCTGCAAGAAAACACTAAGGCATTAGAGGATAATGTATGCTCTGAATCAGAAATGACAGCAATCCCTGTGGAGAGTCCATCCAACAGGGGTATGTCTAATCGTGAGCATTCTGTTAGTGACAGTGTACCCATAAAGAAGGGCCCTTTCAGCAAATCTGCTGATGTGTGCCTGAACAGGCCGAGTGTAGCCGGTGATACACAAATTGAGGATGCCACTTTGGAATTAGAAGAGGATGAGGGGGAGATTTGTGTAGGTGACGAGGGCACTAATGATGATATTGATGATTATGATGCAGACAGATACCAAATTACCTTTCTCAATTTCTATTTATATTCTAGACTCTATAACGGCTGAATAGTTGGGGGGGGGGGGGCGTCATAGACAGCCACCAAACTACCCTGGTCCATTTATTTTGTATATTGTTCAGTCTATGCAGGCTGATTTTTTTCTATTTAACTACAAGTGGAGGGTGTAACATACACCCAAAGATGATGGCTACATTGCCAATCAAAGATGGAGGGGGAAGACAACCAGGTTTGTCTGTATAATTTGCAGGCAAGTGTTAGAATTAAGGATGGCCTACCAGGGATTAAACTGTTTTTTCATAATTTATTAACTTTAGAATTACCTCACTTATCCAAGAAACTGGTGGAGCACTAAATTAGGTTATTTCAGACCAAAAAATGTTTCGTTTTTTTCAAAAATAGCAAAACAAAACCAAAACACGCAATGGCGGTTAGGCAAAACCAAAACCAAAACACAGGGGTCAGTGAGCATCTCTAATACATACACATACACACATATAGAAGCTCCTATGAAAATATTTTTTCAATGTCTGCTTTTTAACTAAGATACTATTAGCTATACAATTAATTAATATAAATTTAAAGTTTTTTTAAGGCTTTCATACAAGGAAGCAACTTACTCTGCGTGTTCTTTCAACATCTCCACAAGGCAAGCGCTTTACAAAATCTATGCCGGTCAGAGGGGTTCCGGTTGGAGGTAGCAAAATAGACTCGTCCATCATCAAGTATTCTACATTCAGTGGTTTGCTCTAGGGAGACAACAGAAATGAAGCATTTTCATTTGAATGTACATCCAACTGTTATATGAAGATTATTCATATAGCTAGCTCACACAACATGGCTTCTTTTTCAGATATTATACTATATGAAGGACAGTAATAATATTATAAAATACATTTGTATCATCTACAGAGATTAGTCATTTGTTTTACTTGCTCCTCTGTTCTCCCAGTTATCCTGGTGTAGATACAGCAGCAAATCTAGCATTGCAATTACAATTTATATAAATATGCATTAAATATTTATTCATGTAATATAGGATATTCAATGTCAAATTAAAATCAACAAGTTGGCAACAATTGACAATTTTAATATGATGTAGTTGAAAACAGCAGTTACAAGAATAGGTAACCTGAAAGATAGCAGACGCTCTAAAGTTTTTTGAATCATTTGGTGAAATCCTATTGAGCGATCGAACATTGAATATTGTGTTTTAAAATGAAAAAACAACATAAATGTAGCAATGAGGAGCTGAGCAAGTGCCATATTATTTGCAATAAAACTCCATTTCCCCTCATTTTACTCACTGAGGTGTTTATTGGCTACCTCCAGGAACTAGCCAACAGGTGTTTCAAGTAGTCCTGCACAGGAGCAGTAAAGTGACACACTCCAAGCCATTAGAATGTAAGCTCTGTCATCAGCAGGGCCCTCTCTACCATTTGTTTTCATGTCTGCCTTTATTTTACCTACTTTGTCCCTGTTTAATGTATGCCCTGTTTTCCCACTGTCTGCCATTATGGGGCACTGTGATGCCTTATAAATCAACAACAACAATGGCGAATAAGGGGTGTGTGCGTGTATTTAGTGCCCACCCACTTCTTCATTGCTATCAGTAGTGGGCTGCAGAGACGGGCAGGCAGAGTATGGTGCCTGGCAGCTCTGATCGTGTTTAAAACAAAATCATAGAGTGGTCGGGCAGGGTTATCCGTTTGCCTCTCAATAGTCCCGGACCTGCACATAGAGAGCAGCCGCCTCATACTTATGCACAACTGCATCAGAGTTTACGGCAAAGCGCATGTATTTGCATGTCAAGATAGCCGCGTCTACAGAGGTAAAAAGTTACCACAAAGCGAGAAACACCCCTTTAAATATATCTTTATCGTCCCTTTATAATCATTTAAATGGTAAAAAAAACAAGATTAAATCTAATACATACATACATATATATATATACACACACATATATATATATATATATATATATATATATATATATATATATATATATATATATATAAGCATTTGGACACAAGCCAGGCTTTGCTGTTGAAATATGTCATCAACTGTAACAAATGAAACCTGGAATAAACCATATATACACTCCCAGCATTAATGTAAAAGATTGCCCTGCACATACAGTGCTTCAGGTGTCTGGCAAAGAACTATGGGTTGATGTCCTAGGAGTGCCCCGATTCTTTCCATTACACCTTCCCTTTCTTCTTTTTCGCTGTAAACCATGTTGTAGGTGTGAGGATGCAACCTCCAGTGTAAAAAAAATAAATATATATATATATATATATATATATATATATATCTACAAAACCAGTTTGGTAGATATTCACAATATTATATATTTTCCTATTAAAGATGTTTGTATACCTGGTACGGTCAAAAACCTCCCCTTTTATATTGTATGCTGAAACTCACACAACTCAATACAATAGTTCATCGTCATCATCATTGTTTATTTATATAGCGCCACTGTACAGAGAACTCCCTCACATCAGCCCCTGCCCCGATAGAGCTTACACACTAAATACTCTAACATATATACACACAGACTAGGGTCAATTTGACAGCAGCCAATTAACCTACTAGTATGTTTTTGGATTGTGAGAGGAAACCGGGATGCCCGGAGGAAACCCACGCAAACATGGGGAGAATATACAAACTTCACACAGATAAGGTCATGGAATCGAACTCATGAAAATTTAAAAGTGTGGGAGGAAGATGTAGTCAGAAAAAAAATGAAAATCTGAAAATTTTAAAACCTTTAAAGCAAATATAGAAAATTAGAGTTATCTATATAGCAAATTAATTTGACATTTAAAAAATGTGCCACAAAATTCTCCACCAAAGTAAGGAATGAGCCAGAAAGGCCGCAAGACAAAGGAAAGTGAGCAAAGTGCCAATGTGCAATATGAAGCCAAGATCTTTTAAGGTTGCTGGAGGACTCACCATCATGCTCCTGTACTCATCTTCAAACATGTCCAAGAAAATTTCCTCTCCCTAAGTGCAAAACAATAAAGAATCTACATTATTCAATGACAAGCTTCTCAGTTTGCTAAATACCACATTCTTTAAACTCTAGTCCGACATCTGTTTTGTGTTTCTACAATTCACGTATATTCTTGGTACAATGAAAGAATGTTTATTTTCCCCCCATCTTGGGCACAAGACAATTCTTTGAATATGCAGATATAATGTGTGTTTTTCACATCTTACTTGACAACACAGCAGAAGGTTAAACTAAAACCCAAGATGAAACAAAAGACACTGGGTAAATGAAATCGTATAGTAGTACTTGAACACTTTAGCTTTTACAAGTATTTCACTTTATGTGCAGTCACTGCAATAAAACAGTTTAAGCACAATTATAGCAAATATATAACAACAAAACACAGAAACAAACAAACTAACTGCTGGGAATGATTAAACATTCACTGGATAGGGCTGCATAATATGGGGCTTTCTATAACTAAAGAGTAAAAAAACACACACCCCTAATAATATGCATATTGTGCTCCAGAACAAATTTTTTTTTTTATTGATCTACAAATGAGAGTGAGGTTATTCTCAGAAATTCCGGACAAGTGTTTATTTTAGAATACTCTGTATGCATGCCAGTGGTAATGGTTTTCTTGCCTTTCTGTAACCTCCAATAGAAATATAAAAATGATTGCGCTACAGACATCCACCAGTGGGTGGACTGACCCATACATACAGAATCTTTAAAGAGGCATATTCTACATGCCACAGGCAGCAGGGACACAGCCAGGACATGTGGAAAATTAAATTGGTAATTTGAATAAAATCAAAAAGTATTATTGCTGTATGAAATAACCAGGGTTTCCAATTAACGGTGACATTTCTGAGATTAGGATGTTACCTAGTATCAACTGAAAGAAAAAAAACCCTAAGCCCCAAAAGCAACAATTATGTTTAGGTGTTATATATTTTTTTTCTCTGCTTTAACTTTAGCACAATCACATAGCAATGCGAATCTGCTTAAAGTGTTGTGAAAACTAAGGATTTTTTTTTATTGTCCAGTAATGATGTCCCTGCCCTTTAGGGCATCAGGTGCAGACTGCAGATAAATAAGCTTGTTCTGTACAGTTTACCAACAGAAAAATTCTGTTCAGAGACAGATAAGCACCTAAGACTACCTATAGACTATTAGTTAATTTAACAAACTTTTTGCAGACAAACCCTTGCTTTTTTGCCAAAAAGTAAATGTATAGCGGTATACCTTATAGAAGTGGCGCAGTAGGTGAACACTTTCTTCTCTTGCACCCTGGAGATGAACAATAAGATAGAAAAATATAAGTTTCCTATACTTCAACCAGTAAATGCTTTAATACTGCAACAGAGGGGAATCTCTCAAATTCACTAAAGCAAAGGAATCTGCATATTTATTTTAAAATGTTAGAATAGTTTATGCTGGTCCATATAAAGTGATATTACTGGCAAGAAATTTCAAACTGGTCCAATATCACAGCATGACTCCAAAACAATCAACAAAACAAGAAAGATCAGTTTGAAATGGATTTGATTAAATTATTCTGGGCATGCCTTTAACTACTATCAGCAAATATCAAACATCTTTCTATGTGAGCGCTTAACAGTCACTGCAAGAACATGGGTTTCATTCGCTCAGGATCAGAACAAATGGCCAAATCTATTTAATTTGACCACACACAGCCAAAACCGGTTGTTCAATGCTTGGGCCAAGTGGATGGATAGGATCATGTGTGGCCAAGTTTTGTTAAAGCGGTCCTTCAGCTTATGTTAGGAAGCATATTTCAGTTTATGTAGGGACAGGGGGACAGGTAGGACTTACCTCCAAGCAGGCTAGGTGGACATCTTTTATAATGCAGTCACCATCAATTAGAACTAGCTGCTTCAGAAGAATACATGCAAGTTCCAAGGGAGCCAAACGTACTTTGCCATCTGCAACACCACAAGAAATAGATTATGGATCTGCCACTGTGTGGTAATTAGGTGGCAATTGTTTTATATGTGGAAAGGGTAGATCGGTATATAGATGCTGTAAATAAAAAATAAAAAAAATGCTGTTCGCATGGATGTTCTGACACTTAATGGAAAGTGGATAATTCATGGGTGAAGGGATCACCTGCATTAGAGGTTCATTCTAACAAGCACTTTTTCAGGAAGCACTCGAATTGCATTACAAATGGAAAGCAACATCAGTAAACCGCTTGTAAAATACCATTAAAATAATGATGTATTGATTCCAATGCAATGTTGTATATGTGATCTTAACAGGCAGCAATTTAATTTACAACACTGAAGTGTCCTCAAAAAAATTATGCACATATAATTTGCTAGTTGTCACTCTGAAACACCTATTATATTACAGAGCGACACAAGTATTTTCTGTTTAAAAGGCATGGTGCTGGACAAGTCCTAAGCGTCCAGTCATGGATTTTATTTTTACCAAGTCTAATGAGAAGCATTTGAAAGAGCAAAAAAGAGCTCTTGAGATATGCTCAATAGAAAGCAGATGATGATAAAGCAACTAGATAGAGAGGAGGTAACTGTCAATCACTTGCAGTTCTCCACTATTCAACCATGTGTGTTTTCTCTGAAAATGAATGACAGTTATCTCCCTCAGACCACAAATGCTACCAAGTTATTTATTTTAGATTAAGTTTTAATTATCACCTCCAGCATCTGTCATTTAGTGTAAGCTGTGGTTGACAATTAGTCAACATTAAACCATACAGTTAATTATGGTGTTGTAAGTAATATGTATCAATGGTTTGGTGTTTAATGTTAAAATTATGCATGTAGAAACTGTACAGCATGGGCTAAGCAATGGGAGCGAATCACCCAGCGTTAATAGCTTGCTACATCTATATACAATCATATATCTATTTTTGTTGTATACTCTGAAGATGTCCATGTAGCTTTCACATTAGTAGCAAACATGACCCAATTGTTACATATGATTATTTACACAAACATATGCAGAGTATTTTTTAATATATTTATTGTGATCCTTTCTCAAGTCTCTTACATTTTTAATTGCTTGCACGCCTCCAATTAAGGCAGTGAGGGTGTTGTTCTTATAAATTCAGAGAACAACCTATCCAACCGACACCTTAATAAATAAGTAATTCATTCAACTACGTAGAGTGAATACAACATTCAGATCATGTGTAGAATACTAGAGTATAAGATAGAGGAACACCTCTAAGAGACTGGTAAAGGTTTGTAGAAGAATCAGGTGCCATCTATATCAATACACAAGATTTCCAAAACATACAGAACTTCTACATAAGAAATGAAAAATGTCATTAAAGACACAGAAAGGGCATACAAGCATGCTGATCATCTCAAAAATAGAAGTGTATCCATCCAACTGTACCAAGACAAGCCACTTACCTGGATGCGCTGCTTGGTTCATTATCCTTATTAACCTTTCTACTAACACATGGTTGTAGGTGCGGTTTCCTTTTGCTGGATGCAAAGACAACTGGATGTTTTCCAATTTAGTAGGTTCTATTCCTAGCAATAAAAAGAAAGGCAGCAGAAACTGAAAACATATTGCTGAGAAGGGTGTTCTGTTTGTATGGCTAATGACACACGGGTGCTTTGAATGCCGATATTTTTCCAAATAAATAGCAATAGTGCTGGTAGCACCCAAATCACTCCAAGTTGACACACCGAAGTGAATGGTGAAATCTCACCCCAACACATGGCAGCAAAGCATGAGTCTGTGTTTCCCATTTACTTTACACCAGCATATAGGGACATGAACACTATACACTTGGAATTTTTAGTTGGAAGCACCTGTGTGACACCACCCTAAGGCGCTCTGCAAATTGTGTTGCATAGATCTCCATAAAATTGTATCATTTCACAAGTTTTGTTATTTTATCTACTGTACTGTTTATATATTTATGTAAATAGAAGCAGCACACTATTAATTAACACTGATACAAAACAACAATAGCAACTAACAACTTCACTTCAAATAGTTTAGGGGTCTTTCCAGACTGTCACAATCTCTGGTAAATGTGGCATGCAATAGGAAAACTTCTGAAAAAAAATTAATAAGAATTCATAAGAATGAAGAAGATGGTGCCTAACGCCAACAAATAACTGTCACCAGAATGGACATGTCTAGTATAACAGAGGTAGGGTACATACTCACTGGGTTTTGCAATGCATTTTTTTCACTGCAAGTTAAAACGCCTGTAAACCATATTATGTTTATGTATGGGTTTGGTATGCATTTTATCAACATTTCTTAAACATACATATGTTACAAAACAGGAAGTTATCTTGCTTAAACTAAACACATATGGAAATGCATATGTGCTCCTAAAATTCCTTTTATAATGCTTTCCCCATTGAGATGCACAAAAGATTTCAAAATCTGCTGCTCAAAATAAGGCACTAAGGCTCAACACAAGTTAATTGAAGGCAAAAAGCAAGAAGATATGGTCTCATCTGATATAATGGTTTTATTTTCACATTGTACTAATAATGCTTGTGAAATACACAATTTTAATGCCACGTGTACATTGATTTAAGAGGAGTCTACTGTTGACCATCATACTTTATATTGCACTCATCTTGAAGGCTACAGTGCCTTAAAAAAGTATCTATCCCCTATACATTTTCTCACAGAATTTCCTGGAATATTTTTTACAATTGGAAATGTTATTTGCGAGTCACATAGTCATCTTCAGAGTATCAGAAAGATAATAAAGTGCAACAAATTCATTTTAAATAGAAAACTTAAACATTTATTAAGTATTAAACCCCTCAGCCAACACCTCTGGCCGCTATTACAGCTAGTAGTGTTTTTGAAAAAGTCTCTAACGTTGAACACTAGAATAGAGCAATATTTGCCCATTGCAAACCTGCTGAACCTGGGTCAGCAGCAACAATATTAATGTTCATCAGACAGAAAGATTGAAGCCTTCCCACAATTGTTTTATTTATTTTATTAAAGGTCAGGACTCTGACTGGGCCACTCAATAATATCTTTATTTTAAGTTACTCCAGTTTTACTCTTGCACTATCCTATGGATCAATGTACCGCTGAAATATAAACTTCCTCTGAGTTTCTACCACTGCCATACTTTACTGTCGGGACGGTGTTACCTGCAGTTTTTGATTTGTACCATATATTCTACTTAGCTTTCAGGCTAAATAGAAATTGTTGTGGCCACATCTCTGAAGTATCGTTGTAAGAAAAGATATGACTTTCAGTGAGGGCTTCTTCCTTGTGACCCTCTCAGAATGGCCTTTTGTGGAATGCCTTGGAGATTGTTGAACATTTACATTATATTCCAATGGAGCATCTACTTCTGAAACAGTTGGCTTCTCAAATAAGAGCAGGGAGCACCCTGAACTAGCAAGTATGACTGTAATTTTATATTTCTCCCACTTTTGTACAATGGACTGAAATGAGCTCTGGGCTGTCACGAGCTGCGGCGGTACTCACAGCCGCCGCGGCTCGCTTCCTGTCTGCCCGAGCGTCCCGGCCGCCACCATGACGACCGGGACGTCACTTCCCTCCAACTTCCGACCGTTGCCAAGGCAACGGCCGGATGCCTCCTCAGCGCCGCGTCTCGGCGGCCGGATGCACAGGCGCACTAGAGGCAAGTAATCAGATTCAGCCAGTGTCTGAATTAGCAGGTATTAGCCTGCAAGTGGGGATTTCAGGGCTAAGCCCTGATTGGTCTTTCTAAGTATCTGGCAATTAGCCTGCAAGTGTGGGACAGGTTCGGATTGGCTCTTGGCTGTATTTAAGACAATGAGGTCTACTGCCTCATTGCCGGTTATAGTCTCTGTATCCAGCCTGCTGTACCTGCTCTCTGCCCTGTTCCTGTCTATTGGACTTGCTGTTGTTTACCCGTGTATGACCCTTGGCTTGGATTTGGACTTTGCTTGTGAATCTCGTGACCCTGACCTCTGGCTGGAATACCGACCTCCCTGTCTGCTTGTGACCCTTGACCTCAGCTTGTATACTGGTACTGTTGTCTGCTGCCGGCCCCTGACCTCTGCTTGGATTCCACTCCACTTGCTTGGGTTCTCCCCAGCCGGTACACACTTCACGACCCTCTGTCAGTCTGCAGCCCAGTCTGTCCCCACCATCAGGGGCTCCAGTGAACACCTGACTGGCAGAGTAGATTCCGAGTTGTGTTGTGCCGGCTGGAGGGGTTCCTAACATGGGCGACATTCTTTGTCTTTTGATCACCTTATACATTTCCCTGAATTTGTATATCTCTATGACTTGTCTAGAATGCTCTTATGCATTATTTTTTAAACTTTTTTCCCCTTTGGAACAGCTCTACACCATGCTCTAAGATAGGGTTTGTCAAATAAAGTCCTCAGCGAGCCCTAAAAGTGCATGTTTTCCTGTATCTCCTTGCTGGAGCACAGGTGTATTCATTAGGGACTGACACATTGTAACAGATCGAGTTTTGAGTTTGCAATTACATTTGTGGTATGGATACTTTATAAAACGAATTCATTTCCGTTTTTCCTTTTTTTAGTAATTGTAAAGGTTTTGTAAAATGTATTTTGATTTCACATGGTAGCTTGCAAGTTAGTTAAAACCTAGTCTTATTTTCTCACGGTTTGTGTTTGCAATCCTAAAGCGATGCAGAATATGCTGGAGATATATAAATAAATGTTAATAAGGCTACTCAATACTATGTGGAACATTGGCATTTACTTCAATCTATTTCAAATTCAGAATATGCAAGCAACAAAACCTGAAAAATGTGTTGGGAGCTGAATACACTTTCAAGTCACTATGGATGATCAGAGTAGTTAGCGCTAACACAGTAACAGGCATGTGTTTTGTGGGAATTCTACATTTTCTGCTATGTTTGGCAAAAAGCACATGTTAATCTGTAAGTACACTGCTGGCAAAAGCAGTATGATTTTATTATAATTCACAGGGTTATCATTTAGTAGGTCAAAGAAACAGGTCACTGACCAAAGTGTAATCTAGAAATGGTTTATAGTGCTAATTAAACCGTTCTGTTTCTAAGAACCTGACCCAGCAAACCTATGTGAGAAGTCACTCTGACCTTTTAATTCAAAGTCTTTTTGTTCAGAGAAAATGGAGAACCATGACTAAAAAAATTTAAAAAGAAAAGAATGTAATCTCACAATAAGAAGAAATAACAGGAGCTACATGTGACTAGGCTGTTGAGGTTACGAAAAAAATAAATAAAAAATATTACTTAATGCTGACTCTCCATCACCCTTAGAACTACTATGATTTTGAAACAGAAAAGCGGGACACTCATGAAACAGCACATTTCATGTTCCGTTCTTTCTAAAATAGTCATCCCTTTCTTTATATTTGGGTTTTTGGTGATAGGGTGGTAGTTGTATGTTATAGATGTTCTAAGTCCCATCAGTCTGACATTGCAGGCAGAATTCAGGCCCCTTACACATGTGGTATGACTGCATGATTTTGATTGGGTGAAATTAGCCAACACAGTTTTGGTCAAATTGAACAACAAAATTGCATATATGGAAACCGTAGTTACTGCTCCATATCTCCTTTTTGGTCTGAGCATTCTGTGCCCTACTCTGTTTCTACCTCTTCAATGTGCTCCACTGACCTCTCCCCACATCTTTCTATGGTACTTCATCTTATTCTGAAGAGAAAAAGGAATTTGTGTCTTCCTTAGCTGTGTAGAAAAGCATAGTTTTATAATCAGATCAAATGTTTGTTGCAGAACTTTACAGATTATAACATTACCAGCTAAATTTCAACATGCAGTATTATGCCTTATAGTACAAACAAAAGTCAGCTATCTTCTGTCTATCACCTCTATGCAGCCTTCCTTCTGGGTGTCTCACTGGCTCTAAACACCCTATTTTTATTTCTGTTTATTGATGTTGAAATGGGACATGGATTAAAACAGGAAGCTGTCTTCTTACTATAGAGTGCTGTGGTTTTTTACAGATTTGTCTCACAGTACTAGACACAGACTCTCCAGCGTCTGTGGAACATCATGCCCCAGGATGCCAGGGCAACACATTATTTCTGCGCTTGGCCATATGTCAATGCATTAACAGGCAAATCACAAGATAATATCTACCATTTTTGTCCTCATTACTTACCATTATTATGAGACATGGCATAAAGAAGACATAAGACAAACAGAGTATAGTAATCATCATCTGAACATTCCAGTGTACTGTAAACCATGTCAAGGAAGGGTCTGTGAAAAAAAGAAATTTAGGAAGAAAAACTCAGAAACATGATATCGGGTACTTAACAGAGACAAATAGAAAAAAATAAAAAAATACTTGAAACATTTCAAATCCACAATGAAGAATTTACTTAATAATTGTGTGCAACCATTAAATAATCTACTTATCCAAAATAGAAACAATAATCTGGTAACACGCTCGCAAGTGCAGCTATATGTCTTGCACCTACGTGCAAGATCTCAACCAGAGCCCCACCCTCCCAAAACTGCCCCATCCATTACCCAGTATATAAAATGCAGCCACTGTCTAAAGCTATTATATACACACACATTTCTCGCTCTCTCTCTATAATATATATATATATATATATATATATATATATATATATATACACACACACATATGGGGGGGGGGGGGGGGGGGAGAGGAAGCGAGATTGGAAAAAGGAATATAGCTCCCAATAATGTAGTAGTTAGAAGGTCCGGTCCAATGTAATAAGTGATAATGAAGTCACTGGATGTGATGAAACGCGTCAGGACCCATAGAAACAGCACACGTATCAGACCACGCCCCCTCGACATCACAGAGTCTCCTTTGGCGTTCTGAAGCCCGAAAACGACTGATTGCAGCTGGGACACTCATGTGCGGTACTACTATGGCGTGTATGAGAAGGAGTGGATGCTGAGATAAAGAAAGCTTTAGGTGAATCATTTCACATTTCGAGATGTGAGTGTTTTTAATATTTTTATTGGAATAAATAGTATCAACGGTATTGCACCACAATTTCCTCTCTTTATCTCTCTTCTCCTATATGCAACATCCTTGGTGAGGAGGAAACAAGGCAATAACAAAGAGGAAGTGCGGACAATATACCATAGTGGTGTTTTGAAGTGCCAATTAATTTTTATGGATTGGACATTTATTATGGACAAATAATGCACAGAATATATGGTATGGAGTGAAATAGACATCTATGTATAAAAATGGGTACCAGATATGATGCACTATATTATTGTGGTGTGATCAAGGGAACCCACATTAGATATTGTCTGAAGACCTGTCTTATAACCCTTGTGTATGGAATAGTCCTTCCCCTGTTGTGCCCAGCTTCTCATTTTGCCCCTTGATTTGTGTTTGTTTGGAGAAAACAGGCTTATCTCCGTGTGGGGCAGCGGCAGCATCCAATATTCCTTTCCCCAGATTCCCACTAAGAGCGCTTACCAATCAATATATATAATAAGTGATAATGAATACGCGTCCCAGATAAAAAAGTTTAGCACGTCTTATGTTAAGGTCCCCGGTTCACGAACATGCATCGCGGTGGGCTCCAAAACATATAGAGGAAGGAGATAGAATATCACAGATAGTGTGTTATATTTTATAACTATCAATAGAACACCACTTCCACGAATCGTGTGTGTGTGTGTGTGTGTAATATATATATATATATATATATATATATATATATATCTCAGATCACGAAGAAAACAAGCTTATTTACAGCAACGTATTTCATCCGTTGTTGTCCAGAAAAAAAATAGGGATACCATAAAGTGTAGTATATTCACATGAACATTTTACTGCACATACAATATAGATTTTGCACTTAGAAAGAAATAAAAAACATATTGCTTATCTGAACTACCAATCTGGTCAGATGGTATCTGTAAAGTCCCTCTTGGTGAGCAGATGTTCTTGTTCCACAACCTACGCACAAAAAGTTGAAGACGACTCCCCAGGGCTTTACAGGATTCAGCAATATTACAAATGTACAAAATGAACTCTAACTATAGTTCTATACACTATAGGACACAACAGCACTATAGTGCCGCGGCTTTATGTGCATGTGCGAGTCTGCGGCAATATCGGAGGCAGTTCCCAGAGTTAATTTGTCCACAGTAAGTGTGTCTGACATTGATCATATCCCTAATAGGTGTAACTAATGTAATATAAGTAATCTGGGGCCACTTGTTAATATTGAGCATGTTGACGGGTACTAAAAACACAACCACTACATGCTTAGATCTGAAAGGGTTTGTGAAATGCAATCATTGTAACGTGTGCAAATATGTAAATCCTGTTAAGAAAACATTCCCCAATCATAAAAACAGTAGGGAATTTGGGATAAAAACTCATGAACTGTCTTTCCATCTCAGTGGTATATTTATTAGAATATTCCTGTGGCTTGAAGTACGTGGGGAAAGCTAAAAGTATCCTAATATTACATATACAAGAGCACGTGAGAAACATAAAGAATAAGATTGAAAGCCATTCAGTATCGAAACATTTCCTACATAAACATAACTCGGATCCATCACAATTAAATTGTAAGACTCTAGAAGAGGTGAAATTGGGATCTAGAGGGGGAGACTTACAAAAGAAACTCTCACAAAGAGAAATGCATTGGGTCTATGAGTTGGGCACCCTGTCACAACAGGGTATGAATGAGAGTTACGAAATAGTACAATTTTTGTGACCCCACTCTGCCCCACCCTTCCTTGTGCTCTGTTTGGCATTCTAACAACACTGTGGTTTGCTATTTTTACTTCATTTATATTATTTTGCAATTATTATTAGTGCATTTTACACTGCAAAGTGATTTTATACTTACACCGGAGAACAGTCTATCTTGTCCTGAATCATAGTGATATTTTTATCACTACTTTAGCACCATTTTATTATTGTTTTATCTATTTCTATATTTTATTTTATTTTTCCTGGAGTTGGTTTTATAGTGGCTATATGTATATTATCATATTTTATTGTTTAATTTATGTATTATTTATTCTAAGTGCCTCTGGCTTTGTGCCACATTTTTATTTTTTGTACATGTTATTGTTATATATTTATTATGTATGATACTATTATATGTAATTGACCTAATTAATAGGTAGAACAGAGGGCAATAAGTATAACGGTGCCCACATCCAAGATGGCCACCATTGCAGCTTCTTTATCAAAATATTAACAAGTGACCCCAGATTACTTATACTACATTAGTGACACCTATTAGGGATTAGATTCATGCCTCACACACTTACTGTGGACAAATTACATTGGAAACTACCTCCAATATCGCCGCGCACTCGCAAATGCGCAGAAAGCCACGACACCTACTGTGAAGGGGCAAAATGATGACGCCCGTTAGTTAACACAGATATGCTGGCTGTACTTTCTATATGATATACTGCTTTCCCTCCTGATGAAGCTTCTAATAGAAACGAAACGCGTTGACGCTGTGAACTATAGTTAGAGTTCATATTGTATATTGTAATATTGCTTCTGAATCCTGTAAAGCCCTGGGGAATCTTCTTCAACTTGCCAGTGCAACATTGTTTTTCAGACGCCAACCTGGTTGGCATTCTTGCTATTTATCCAGTTCTGCAGTGAAGTCTGCATTCTGGCTCCAGCCCGATTTTCAGCAATCTGGTTCCATTCCGGTCACAGCAATCCAGTTCCTGTTTGCTCTCCCTTGCTGGTGTAATCACCATCTGCACCAGTCCATTCACTACATGCAGAGAAACATTATCAGGCCACCCAGATTTGTCCACGTAGTCCAGCTCCAGAGACACTCGAGTCTGGGTACAGAAAGATCCTCAGGCGTGACACACGATTAGTGGAAGTGGTAACATAGTTGATGAGGTTGAAAAAAAGACACCAGTCCATCAGCTTCAACCTATTTTGGATCTCCTTCGATCCCTCACTTATATTTGAAATTGATCCAGAGTAAGCAACCGCCAATCTGTTTCAATTGTGAAAATCCCCCCAAGACCCAATATTAAAGTCCTATTTTTACCCTATATCCACTACTATCGTTCATTTTAATTAACGGTCGTATCCGTGGATACACTTTTCCACCAAAAAATTGTCTAACCCTTTCTTAAACATATCTATTGAATCTGCCATCACAACCTTCCCTAGAAGTGAATTCTATATCTTGACTGCCCTTACTGTAAAGAACCCCTTCCTTTGCTGGTTGTAAAATTTCCTCTCCTCTAACCTTAGTTGGTGACCACGTGTCCTGTGTATAGTCCTTGGGGTAAAAAGTTTTCATTAAAGTTCTCTGTATTGACCCCTAATGTATTTGTACATAGAAATCATATCTCCTCTTAGACGCCTCTTTTCTAAAGTAAACATGCCTATACTAGCTAACCTTTCCTCATAATTTAATGGCTCCATACTCTATCAATTTTGTCGCACTTCTCTGAACCCTTTCTAGTTCATAATTATCTTATTTATAGAGTGGTGCCCAGAACTGTACTGCATATTCAAGATAAGGTCTTACCAACGATATATACAGTGGCAAAATTACACTGTCTTCCCTTGCATCTATACTCCTTTTTATGCATGCCAATACTTTATTTGCCCTTGCAGCTGCTGCTTGACATTGAGCACTATTGCTAAGTCTACTGTCTACAAGCACTCCCAGATCTTTTTCCATTATAGATTCTCCTAAATTAATTCCATTTAATTTATAGATTGCGTTCTTGTTTTTGATCCCTAAATACATAACCTTACATTTATCAACCTCATATTCCATTTGGCTGCAAAATCTTCCAAATTATTTAAGTCCCTTCGTAGAGAAGCTACATCTTGCTCAGATTTTATTACCTTACAGAGTTTAGGGTAATCTGCAAAAATAGAAAGTTTGCTCTCTAAACCATCACAAAGGTCATTAATATATTAAACAGGAGTGGCCCCAGCCCAGAACCTTGAGGTACATCACTTAAAACTTTTGACCAATTAGAAAATGTTCCATTAATCACAAATCTCTGTTCCCCATTCTCTAACCAGTTTTCGATCCAAGTACAAAAGTTGTTTCCTAGACCCAGTTCCTTTATTTTGTAAACCAACCTCTTGTGTGGCTCTGTATCAAAGGCCTTTGCAAAATCTCAGCAGACCACATCTACTGTGCTGCCCTGGTCTAAGTTTCCACTAACTTCCTCATAGAAACTAATTAGATTAGTCTGACATGACCTATCCCTCACAAATCCATGTCGATTCCAACTAATAATCTTATTGCGCACCAAGTAATCCTGAATACTATCCCTTAATATACCTTCCACTAGTTTCCCCACTATTGATGTCAGGCTTACAGGTCTATAATTCCTTGGATGTGATCTCGTCCCCTTTTTAAACAACGGCACCACATCTGCCAATCCCTTGGTACTGAGCCTGATGAGATTGAATCTCTGAAAATTAAGAATAGCGGTCTAGCTATTTCTGAGTTTAGCTCCATAAGAACCCTTGGGTATATTGCCATCTGGACCTGGAGCTTTATTTATCGTAATATATATCGTAATATGGACTTCTCCCTCTGTCAACCAAGTATTAATTAATGGTATGGTTTCATTTCCATTTTTATGTATTATTCCTACCATTTTTTCCGCTCTAGTAAATACTGAAGAAAAAGTGTTTAATACCTCTGCTTTTTCCTTCGTATCATCTATCAATTCACCCATCTCACTTTTTAGGGGTCTTATATTATCTTTTTTTTACTCCTTTTGCCATTTAAATACTTAAACTTTTTGGGGTTTGTCTTACCTTCTTTTGCAACTTGTTTTTCATTTTCTAATTTAGCCAAACTAATTTACTTCTTGCATGTTTTATTACATTCCTTGTACCTACGGAAGGACTCCTCTGACCCTTCAGACTTAAACAATTTAAACGCACGCTTCTTACTTTGCATTTCTTCCCTTACCTTTTTATTTAGCCACATTGGTTTAGACTTAATTCTTTTACATTTATTTCCCATAGGAATTACCTTATACATGATTGTTTCCGACAACATTTTACAGACAGCCCACTTTTCAACTTTTGGTGTTATATTGATAGCTATAAAAGATAACACACTATCTCTGGTATTCTATCTCCTTCCTCATATGTTCTGGAGCCTGCCGTGATACATGACCATGAACCTGGGACCTTAACATAAGATGTGCTTTACTCACTTCTTTATCTAGTACGCATATTCATTATCACTTATTACATCGGACTGGACCGTCTAACTACTATACTATAGTGCACCATATTCCTTTTTCTTAGCTGTAGATTTTTCCGGACTTACCAACCGGTCTATTGGAAGCTGGCTGCCACTTGTACATAAGAGGATGTATCAAAGTGTAACACTGTATGGACAATCTTCTTGCATCAAAATGTTGGGCTAAGCGCCATATGATATCTTGTTTTTTCTGTGTTTAAATTATATATATTTATACATACATACATACAAACATAATATTGATATATACTTATATATACATACAAACATAATATTGATATATACATACAAACATAATATTGATATATACTTATACATACACACAAATTATTGATATATATATATATCTATATCTATATATATCTATATCTATATCTATATATATATATATATATATATACACACACACACACACACACACACACACACAAACACACTTTAATATGGAGCTGGTCCCTAATTTGCAGCCATAGCAGCTTCCACTCTTCTTGGAAGGTTTTCCACAAGGTGTTGGGGTGTTTATATGGGAATTTGTGCCCATTCGTTCTGTAGAGCATTTATGAGGTCAAGTACTGATGTTGGTCGGGAAGGCGTTGACCCCGCTCTGTGATTTTACGTGGTCTTCTGGTTTGTGGCCGAGTTGCTATCGTTCCTAAACGCCTTAACTTTCTAATAATATCACTTACATTTGACCATGGAATATGCAGCAGGATTGAAATTTCACGAACCGTCTTATTGCAAAGGTGGCATCCTATCGCTTGAAATCATTGAGCTCTTCAAAACAACCCATTCTACTAATGCTGCATTACATTGACCATACTTAATTTGACAAAAAAAACTGCATCTCCATCTTGCAAAGTTGCAATGATATCCATAATTTTCTCTTAATTACCATTTATAAAGCAATTTACAATAATTAGTACTATGTCCTAGAACTTAGCAACTGAGTCAGTATTCTTAAACTGTAACATCATGATCTACTCAACACAGACCGTGTGTTCCTCTCCATTGTGAGCCCTGCGTGCTCTCTTACGTTCTTGTTACCTGTTCTCACTTGCTCGTGCTGCAGCAGCAGCTGCACTCTTCTCCTCATCTGTTGTGTTCTCTTCCTGTACCACAGACACAGACTTTTCGGCTGCTTTTGATTTTTCCATAATCACCATCTCTATTTCTAAATAACAAAGATAAAGTTGCTATTTTTACAGCCTGCACCAGATATATTTATTTTGCTGTGAAACTCAATTTCTCACTTATTTGTTTCTAATAAGTTTACATTTATATGACAGACAACATGCACATGGCTGTTTCTACAATGCTGGGCATTACAAGTTTTTTAAACAGTGATGGGCAAAAGGCGACCCTCCAACAATGGCCCCAAGCTCCTCCCTGCTTTATTGACAGATTTGTTTAATGTAGCTTGTAACACTTATTTAAAATGCCTGAGGATATGCCATTACAGATAGGTGTCTCTTTCTTTCTTTAAATGTTTTGTTTTAACTCATTACTTGGATTAAGGGTAATGCACAACCCTTTTGAGTATGCGGGCCAGAACGGTTATAAACACATATCGAAACAGCATCTTGCAGGAAACCAAGCAGTACTAATTTTTAAAGGCAATTTACAAAATACAACTAATTTCTTTTAGCTGACATTCCTCTTGAAATTATTTATTATATATCATAACCATGTTGTAGTCACGATCCCCAGGATACGATTTCACATCAAAATAAGTGTGTTTTATCATAAACACTACTATATACATGTTTTTATGTGGATAAATAATTGAACTTTTAAAATACATGATTGCTTTCAGAAGAGTGATACATATTTTCCGACAACTACACGATTGACAATTGGAATGTTGACAGTATTATTAGGTCTACAATTCAAGTGCAGCATTATCAGGTCAACAATTCAATTATCAGCAGTATTATTAGTTTGACAATAATATACCTAACCCAAACAATATAATACGGTCTACATTTCAATTGCCAACATTCAAATTGTCGATTTAAGGATACTGTTGACATTCTAATGGTTGACCAAATGAATTTATTGCCGTCGACCCCATACCCTTTCAGAACATTATTGTTTTCAAATCAGCCTCCCTCACCACCTTTCTCCAACCCTTGCTGGTAAATTCTGTCACACGCAACTAATTGTCTACATTAATGCAGAATATGGTGCAGAGATGCTCCATTGATTTTAGAGGCAGATGTCTTGGAGTAGTCACTCATCCTCTGACTGAACAGCACAGACTGAAGTTTAGAGCACAGTTGGAGGGGAGGATTTCTGAAGTATCAACATACTGCAGTACATGATGAGGGCAGAGAATGACAGATCAACATAGTAAGATCTCCAACCACGTGATCTGTGTATACTATCTTTCCTTTACTTAAAGGTTTACTTTAGGGGATGCAACTGTGAGGTGTGGGTGCAATTTGATTTACTTACAAAGCGTTGATCCCAGTTAAACAAGACAGCTGAACAGACATTGGACATCGGAGGACCACATGCAACAATCTTCATCTGCTACATTCAGAAACCGAACGCACAATCTCACAGATTGTATACTTACTATGTGCTTTTGTCTTTATCCCTTGCCACTCGTTCCCAAAACACCTATTAATTCCCAAAACATTTAAACAGCAATTTCTTTTATTATGCTGCATTATCATCAGTCTTAGAATTACTACATCCTTCATCCCCCACATCACAACCCTTTATCCATATCACCCTCTCACTACCCCACCAATGAGCTTCTTCCCTGTCTTCATTCCATAACTGCAATATTCCCTACCTGTCGGCACAAATTAAGATCTTTTAATAATCATCTACTCCATCTCAAAATCCTTCTGTACTTAGTAGCCAGTGATATGTTACCTAATATCTCATTCACTTCATACCGATTCTGGACATTCTAGGAATCCAGCAAACACTTTACCTGTTATCTGCCACTCTCAAGATCTTTTAAATGTTCCCTATGGTATGTATACGTTGGGCCTCAATTAGAGTTAGGAGCCAATCCTGCAAAAGGGTGGACGATTCTTTTTGGAATACAATCAGTGAAAATACAATTTTTGCATGCAGGGAAAAAACTGCTGCTTTTGCCTTTTAGCACAAAAATACTTGTCAGGTGTATCTTAATACTGAGATTTGAGAGTCAAACTTCAATGTTCATATTGTCATTTTAAATTTGCCTCCCCAAGAAGTGCCACATGTTTTTGCCAAGATGCCACACTGCATCTTCTAACTGGACCGACTGCAATCTCTTAAGGAGGCCATCTGTCACAAACACACACACAGATGTTTCACGTGGTGGTCTCAACTCACACCTAAATGACTAGAAGCAAAGAAAAACATGAGGTTTGGAGGCCTCCTTTCCCAGTGCGGCACATTGAAAGTTCTTCAATCACTCATATTCAAAATTTTTAAAGTTCATTCTATCTGGGCTTTCAAACCCTTCTCTGCATGTTTCTGTCATCCATTGCACCCCTGGATCACCCCAACAATTGCTCACCTGGCTCCTTTATTTCTTATCCTCCAACATCCCCCACAGTGATCTTGGTGGATATGTAATGCCATCCTTGCAGGGCCGAAATGAGGATGGTGCAAGGTCGAGGGGTTGCAACACATGCCCGCTATTTACCAACTCAGCAAACAATAATGCGGTGCATGCCATGGTGCAGCACTTGACCACTGACAGTGAGATTGTACAATGAGGAACGTGTCGGCTTCCTGCAGCATTGCTGACATTCAAAAAGTGACATTAAGATGCTGTCAAAATAGTGAAGACCATAGGAGCCAGAATGGAAGCAAGAAGGAGGAGGAGCAAAAAGACACTGAAAGAGGATACTCCAAGAAGAAGCAGAGAGACGAAGAAGAGAAGCTCAGGAGCACTGAATTAATTAAGGTACTGCAGGGGCTGCTGAGAAGAGGTGGCTGCAGTGGAGGGGGTCTGGAGGGAATAGAGTGAGATTCACGGGCTGGGGGTTGGAGACATAGGGGGTTTTCTTTGGCACGCATAAATCCATGATGCAAAAGTACTATAAAAAAACAAGCTATAAAAACCATAAGTAATATAAAAAATAAATATGGAATGTATGTTTATTAAATGCGAATCTTACCAATTTAAGATTGGGGATGGTTGGGGGGATAGGATACTTGTTTATTAAGCGTAAACACTATTACTTTAATGACGGCCTGGTTAGGGAGAAGGAGGCATAAATATAAAACGTGGTTGCTATTAATTTAATTTTAATGTCGGGGATATGGGGAGGGGGGGGGGGTACGCATTTTTATTAAATGTAAATACTGTTAATTAAATTCTGGCTCTAATTGTGTGAAAGGAGGCCTATTCACTGAACAGAAAAAGTTACAGATTTAATGTCCGTCTGGTTGTGGGTTGCCTAGATTGTTCACTCATTGCTCAGTTTTCCAGGAAGTGAATAATAACTATAGCTTTTCCAAACAGGGACCCAACATTCCAGAATCCAGCCAAGCAGCAACTGAGCTTAAGATATCACCAATAGAACCAGGTACTCAAAGCTACAAGCACGGGTGGGAGAGCACAGCACAGGGTTGGAGATGGGCATTGTTCTTTTAAAGGTCTAGTCACATATCCTCCAGTGATGTGTTACCACTTGGGCTGGGGGATTGGGGTTGTGCCAGTATTTTGCCCAGGGCAGTAAAATGTCTAGTTATGGCTCTACATCCATGTTTTCAACTTACATCAGATCTTACCCATATACTACATTTCAGCCCACTTTCTTTGATAATATAAATATAGTGGTAGGTCATTCCGTTTATCATAGCTATATTCCTCATACTGCATTTTGCAACATTTCAAATAGAATGACTGCTTATAAGCTTGACTCTCCAGCTTGTAGATAACATACAACAGCACTAAATTTATTTTTTAAAAATGTTATTTCCCCATTACAACAAGGGGGCACACACACACACACACACACACACACACACACACACACACACACACAGTTAAATTGCCTATTTGAGATCCCTAAAACCTTCTAATTAATTTTAGGTGACTTGTCGTTGCTAACATTTTACTAAAATCAGCATTTTGGTCAAATAAGTTAACATGAAATAACTAATTGATGCCTTTTGTAAAAGGCCCTATGTAGTGCTTAAGGGTGAAAAACAAAAACAAATAGTAATATGGGGCTCTGACAGGAGAGGCACTCCTCCCCAAGATATGGCCCCTACCGCAGCTGTACCCCTTGCTACTACAATAGTTATGCTTTTGCTTCAAAACTATAATGTTCACTTTTATGAAAAGGATACATTTCATATACCCCTGTAATAGGTACAATATTGATATATTAAAATTAAAACCAGCTAATGGTCAAACGTAGTACAATTTTTACAACGGAGTGTTCACACTGCATGTCAATTACCTTCATTTCCTTTTTGTAAAGTTTATACTGGTACAATTAAAACTGCACATCATTCTTTAATTAAAATATTAACCAAATGTTAAACCTTTTATAAAAAATAAATTAAAAATCTATAGAAATTGCTAAAGAAAATAAAAGAGTCTTTGTCCTAACACTATAATCTATAAAGAAGCAGTTTTTGTTAATTTAAAAAAAGGTGATTTCACAAGCAATTTTTAAAATGTGCCAATTTTCCACCCTGTTGAAATGAATGGGCGCATCAAAATAAATGGTGAAAGCGCCATCTGTGGAGTTTCATTTTACTAGCCAAACAGATTAGTTATGAAAGTCTGGAATTTGGACACCCTTCCGCAGTTGTCAAGTAAATTCCAAATGATCCTGAATTTTTTCCATCTCCCCAGAATTCCCATCTTTTTATCCCATTAATAAAAGTAGTCTTTTATTTAGTGGCTAAATAATTTGTAAGCACTATGATCATGTTGAATATTGAAAGCTTCCACTGCAATTACATTAATGAATTAGTAATAAAATGTTAAAATATTGAGCATAATCAAAGTGAAAGTGAAATGAAATTCGTCCATTTTGCTAATAATGGAAAATTTGGAGCTTTTCACATTAATTTCAATGCATTCATTGATTTCAACTGAGTTATCAACTCACCTATGGAAACATTGAAAATAATGGGCCTGTTCTTGTATTAAAAATACATGCACAAACTTTTGTTTTTGTATTTTAATTCTCACTGCTTTTGGGATCAGTGTCTAAAACAAGTGGAAACATATTTTGTGATTTTCCAAGATCAATTTGCTAAAGAAGCAATCTTTCATAGATTAGACCATCCAATATTTATTACTGAGAAATCAGACAATTTTTTTTTGGGGGGGGGGGGTGATTGGAAAACTGGTGATGAGTAGGTCAGTTTGCCTTTGATAGCTTCAATGGTTTGGAAATTGGCCTGTAATCAGTAAAAATACATTTTCCATATAAAAGCCACAATAAAATGTGCATGAAAAATACAATTCATAGGCCAGGGATCTACATATCTACATTCCTAAGATCCTTAGACTACATCATGGAGAACAAAATACAATTGTTAAATGCCAGATATAGGTTTGATTTGCATAATAAGAGAATAAGAAGCAAAAAACTTGATTGGTTGCTATGGACTATAGAACCTTTTGCATGTGCCCCAGTTATCATAGGAATAGGAATATACAAGCTAAAATTACTTTCTAATGCAAAAACATATAACAAGTTATAGAAAATAATGTGGACATAAATGTGACAAATGTCCTTGCGTACAGCAAAAAGCTTTACAAAGCAACATTGATAAGAATGAATGAAACTACAATATGTGTATGACCTCATATAAGTTCAGAACACTGTTGTCATCATAAACCATGTTATACTGTTTGTACTGTAAACCCCATTCTGCTGTATCAGCTTAACACATTCACTCTGCACAACAAATCAACTTGTAAACACTGAAGGAGGCTTCAATCCGGCTATTTCTTTTTAACATAGTGAAAGTAAGCACTATTATGACATTTTTATTTACCAAATTTATTATAGGTTCCTAGAAATATTTCTATGAAATATTTAACTATATTTGCTACATTGTAAAAAAAACAAAAAACAGTACTTGTGGCTTGTTAATTAATGTTGTTTATTGCCTCATCTCTCATACCTATTCTGCATTATATCATGTAAACATATCCTAAATATGGATCATCCTTCTGACAGAAAAATTAAAATAATTATAAAAAGCATAAAACGGCCTGCGGGAGCGCAGCGTCCCCCAACTCGTGTTCAGAGAAAGATTTTTCCAGCTTTTTGGGGTTTTTTTGCGGCAGGAGGGGGGGTGGTTGGGGCTCTGCCCCTTCATTGGTGGGGGGGGATCAGGGTAGTAAAAAACCCCATTAATACAGATACTCACGTGATCGCTGCGCCAGCGTCCCTCCTCCTTCCTCTCTGCTCTGTTTACACTGAATGTCGGGTGTGATGTCATGAAGTCACGCCCGACATTCAGTGAGAAGCAGCGCAGAGAGGACCAAGAAAGAAGAGAGAAGACAGACGAGAAGAGCAGAAAAAAACTAGTACAAAAGTTAAAAAAAAAAAAAAAAAAAAGGGGAGAAAAGCACAGTGTGAGGAAAAAGGGGAGAGAGGCACAGACAGTGTGAGGAAAAAGGGGAGAGAGGCACAGACAGTATGAGGAAAAAGGGGAGAGAGGCACAGACAGTGTGAGGAAAAAGGGGAGAGGCGCACAGACAGTATGAGGAAAAAGGGGATAGAGGCGCACAGACAGTATGAGAAAAAAGGGGAGAGAGGCACAGACAGTATGAGGAAAAAGGGGAGAGAGGCACAGACAGTATGAGGAAAAAGGGGAGAGAGGCACAGACAGTATGAGGAAAAAGGGGGGAGGAGAGAGGCACAGACAGTATGAGGGAAAAGGGGGGAGGAGAGAGGCACAGACAGTATGAGGGAAAAGGGGGGAGGAGAGAGGCACAGACAGTATGAGGGAAAAGGGGAGAGAGGCGCAGACAGTATGAGGAAAAAGGGGAGAGAGGCACAGACAGTATGAGGAAAAAGGGGAGAGAGGCACAGACAGTATGAGGAAAAAGGGGAGAGAGGCACAGACAGTATGAGGAAAAAGGGGAGAGAGGCACAGACAGTAAAAAAGGGAGGAGGAGAGAGGCACAGTATGAGGAAAGAAAGGGGGGGGAGAGGAACGGTATGAGAAAAAGGGAGGGGGGGAGAGAGAGAGGCACAGTATGAGGAAAGAAAAGGGGGGGCAGCAGAAAGGCACCTAGTGATGGAGAGGGGGGGGCAGCATGGCACAGTGATGAAGGAGAGGGGGGGCAAGATGGCACAGTGTGATGAAGTCGGAGGGGGGAGCAGCTCGGCACAGTGATGATGATGGGGCCAGGTGAAGGGGGGAAAAGCAGCATGGATGCCGCAGTGTGATCATAAGGGGGCACAACATGGTGATGAAGTGGCACAGTAATGTGTGTGTGATGGCACAGGGGGCTTGTAGCAATGTAGTGTGATGTAGGTGGTGGCTAATTAATGGGTGCAATGGTTGGGCAATTTTATAGTGTGGACTATTTAAGATAGGGTGGTTTGGGGGCTACTGAATGTGGGGGAGAGTGAGGTCTCTATTGAATGTGACTATGAATTATTTAATGTCAGTGATGGTTGTGGGAAATAGGTATATTTCTGAAATGTAAATACTATTAATTTATTGCTGGTGCTGTTTGTAAGGAGGGAAATAGGTTTACTTATTAAATGTGAATACTATTATTTTAATGTTGGGGCTGGAGGAAGGCCTAAATTATTAATCGTGGGTGCTATTGATTTAACGCTAGGGCTGGCTGTAATTTTCTAAATGTACCCATTTTCTTACCCAAATAGGGCCTCCAACATTCCAGGATCCAGACAAGCTGCAACTAAAGAAACCTGTGAGAGTAAGAACAGGTAGGAGAGAGCTGGAGAGTGTGTGAAATGTTGTGAATCTAGTGGGACAATCCCAATTTTTGGTGACCGTTCAATGATGTACACAACATTGAAGGTTTTTGTTTTGTAGGAGGGTTTCCTGGGCACGCCCGGTGATACATAGCCACGCCCCCAATTGCACGACCACACCTCCATTTTTGTGCCGCCACTCAGTTCTCAACTATAAGGGGGGCCCCATGAAGTTGTTGTACTGGGGCCCTGAATTCCTCTTGCCAGCCCTGCCTATTCCACTACAATAGTCATTTTCAAATACATATGTGAGAAAAAAATCCTGCTGAAAATGAATTGGTTACAAAAGGACTGCTGTTAGCAATGATCGTTTGAGTATTTCCCAAGCTTTATAAAAAGAAAAAAAAAAACAAAAACAAAGATCATAAGAACGCAGCCTCCCCTTTCCAAGACAAACAAAATCCCACTGTAATACACTAGAAGAATAAAAGATATATAACATTTATTTAAAAAGAAAAACAATTTTTAAAAACACATAATACAAACAGAGAATACTCAAACTAATAATAATTAAGAGAACCAGATAAGATCAATATTGTCTGGTAAGGAATTCAACATACAGTACACATATAGGAAGGGAATTAATAAAGTCTCTGTTCCGGTCAGATATCAAATACTTGGTTAACAGAATGTCTCACCATCGTATTCAAAGAACCATTTGCCTTAAAAATTGGGATCCAAGTCACAGTAGAGGAATATATAATGTAATCCATGCGTAGGGTCCACTATTGCCGCTTTAAATTAAGAATTTTCTCCCTGGCCAATAGGAATGATGTAATTTCTTCATGTAACCTGCCGGACAGTCAGCGTGGAGGAAATACTAAAGGTATTAAGAGTACTTTTTTAATACATTTTTTTTTTTTTACACTAGTTGATGAGACCCAGGTTGAAAAACCCAGGTCTCACCGTTCATAGTGCAAGTGACCCAGGTCGGACCCAAAAATTACCCCACCAAAACACCCAGGTCGGCCGACCCGGGAATTAGACCTGGAGTCATTCATACTGCTGCCTCGACCCGGGATGCCGGAATGAGCCCTGGCAAAAACCCGGGTCGATCCTGCAGTATGAAAGGGGTAACAGTCTCTATTTCCACACACAGATCAGGCTTCAGCTATCAGTAGTTCAGAGAGCCCAGACCTGGGTCTCACACAGCCTCTTATTTCTTTATGTAAATACTGACAGTGGGAATATCAGTTGAAAAATATCAATCAGGCTCTCAGTTGAAGACTTGACTGATCTTATCTCACAAATCAACTGATATTTTATTTTATGATTTATATTGTTTATATGCAATTTGCAGCCACAAGATACCATCTTAAATATTAAATAATTGTTTTTTGAGAATGTTATAGAAAATGTATGGTTTAATTAGATTACTTAATTGATTGAACACTCTTTCTTAATTGGATATGATCCACTTAAAAGGGTGTTCTGTTTCTAGCTGTGCTATCTCTGTTGAAACCACAAAGTTACTCTGTGGAGAAACTAGTAAGATAAAGAATTCAAGTCTTCACCCGAGAGCCCGGTCCTACTATCACTCACCACCCCTCCCTCTAGAATGTAAGCTCTCACAGGGAGGGTCCTCACTACCTATTGTCCCACGTCTGTCTACTGTCTGACTCCCTCGTTCGTCTTGTCATGTCTTTTGCTGTACTCCGTGCGAGTCCTCATAGCATTACTCACACTGATGTGTGCTACTTATGTGTATTACCTCATCTATTTGTTACTTGCTTCTGTATCCAGCGCTACGGAATCTGTGGCCCCTTATAAATATAATTAAAGAAAAGGGGGAGGCTGCGCTTCTTATGATCTTTGGGTTTTTTCTGGTTATAATTCTTGGAGATTGACCCACAACAATCCCTACTAGAAGCAGCAATTAATAGTAATATTATATGGCTGCAATTTTGGATACATTTTAATATATATTGATCCTGTTTGTGACCTTTGATTGAAAGTGTAGGCTTATAGCCTGAATAGCTAGTAAACCGTTTAGGATACACAAGATGACCACTTCAAATCCCCTATGAGGGATTAGTTTGAAATAGAATTTATTGTTTTATAATTAATATAGGTCTTTAATTAATAAATTAAGTTTTACTATTGGGTTATGATGGTAATGTATTTTGATTAATATTGCTGGTTCATATATTTTATTGGTAATAATTTATACTCATTTCTATATTGTACTCAACGTATGTTTATAAATTGGGATAGAGAATAATCTATGCACTTTGATGCTGAGAAGCTATTATATTTTTTATATTACTGTTTTTAGTCAGCGCCCATTGGTATCCTATGTTGGATACACTTTTTGTTGTACTTTCCATCCTGGTCTCTGAAACATATAAACACATATAAAACAACCTAGGTGGGAATATCCTAGGCCGTTGTGGGGTACTTTGAAGAAAAGAATTTAAACAGTGAGAAAATTCACATTTCCCCCTTCATGCCTCCATGGCAGCCTTCACTTTAGGATGTACCCAAGCAAAACACAAGGGGGTAACAAAGAACCAATTAGCAAGTATATGCTACACAACACATTTATTTAGTGGCTGACTGAAGAACATGTCTGCCAAACAGACTTTCCTGATGGTAAATCATCAAGTTAATGACTGGATAAGGTATGAAAGGATGTCCATCCTGCCACTTTGTACAACTTTGTCACAGAAGCCTAAGCCACCTTTGTCCAACATGTAGCTACCGTTCATGTTGAAAAGATGAATGTGCTTTCAGTACGTCAGGTACTGGCTGTCTACTCCACCTGTTTGCGTATACATTTCCCTCTCTGATCAAACTAAATATAGCTTGTTTAGAGGGAGCATAAGTCTTCCAATGGTCTGCAGCTATCACAAATGTTATTCTGTTTTTCTAATATCCCGTGTTCTAAAATATAGACTCGAATATAGCAATTGTCCTGACCAGATCTAATGAATGTAGTTTCTTTTCTTTCTTATTTATCCTTAGATTGTGGAAAGAAAGCTGGTAGCATTACTTCTTGATTGATATGGAATGTAGATACTACTTTTAGCAGAAAAGTAGGACTGGCTCTTAACATTACTCTATCTGAATTCATATTCAGGAAAGGTTCCTTGCACCATAATGCGCACAACTCCCCAATTCTCCTGGCAGTAGTCACTGCCATTAAAAAACACTTTTAAAGTCATTAATTTCATTGGTACGTCAAAGGAATCATCCATTAGCATATCGAGGACTAAATTTAGGTCCCATGAAGCCACAAAATGATGGATTTGTTTAACTGCATGGAAAAAACATATAGTCATCTCAAAGCTACTGTATTCCTTCTGTTCAGGGAACTCTGTGTGGAGAAAGAAATCTGAGTACTTTGGCATTGAGGTTTGCTGCAATTATGTCTATTTGTGAAAGTCCGAACTTGTTTATTAGTATCTGGAATACTTCATGATTTAGACTCCATTCCTCTGGAAGGATTTGTCTGAGATAATCGACTAGTATGTTCTCCTTGCCTGCTACATGTAACAATGATAACACTTTTACATTATTTTCTGCCAAAAGCATAATTCTTGCTTTCTCTGCAATCATTGCTCTGTTTCCAGCTCCTCCCTGATGATTTCTGAAGGCCACCAAGGTTCTGTTGTCTGAATATACACTTAGAATTTTTTCCCCTCTGTAATCGATACTATAAATGTTGTATTACTTTACAAACTGCTCATTTCCAAATTGTTTATGTACAATTTCTTCTCTTTCAGTGACCACACACCTTGTGATATTTTTTTCTTGAAGATGGGTTCTCCATAGAGTCCATTGTGAGTATTAATACCACTCCGGCTCTGAAAGTGACATTTCTCTTATCACAAACTTCGGACTTCTCCACTAGAGATGTGTTGGTGGTTTCTGACAATTTTATAATTTGGTCCAATGAGAACATTTTGTGATTCCACTTCTTCAAAAGCTTCAGTTGGAGACACCTCATGTGCCAACTGGACCACGGGACTACTCCTATTGCTGAAGAAAACATTCCCAATAGCCACAGCCCTTTCCTTACCATTGTCTCACAATGAACCTGTACTTGCCTTGACAGACTCAGAAATTTGACACCTCTTTCTTCAGACAATATTTTATTTTGTATGGTGGCAATATGGATTCCCAGAAATTTCAACTTATGTGTTGGTACAAAATGACTCCTTTTCTTGTTCATTACCCATTAACATGTTGTTGCAAAACAAAAAATATATATATTTTACCTTAGCAGTTCTAAGGCTATTTTTTTCTGACTCGCCCACTGCAAGATTGTCTCCCACATATGGTTATATCTTGACTTCTCGTACTATTTTTATTTCTGCTGCAAATGTAGCCGATACCTTGATGAAAGTTTTCGGGGATATCGCCAACCCTAACAGTGGGCATGTAAACTGAAAATGGCACCCCATTACCCAGAATCTGATAAGTTTCCTGCACTGCATTTCTACAGGAACAAAAACGTAAGCATCCTGAAGGTCTATGAATGTTATAAAGTCCTTTTGCTGATGACTCGATGACACCGATTCCATTCAAACATGTTTGGCATGTACTAATGTGTGGATTCTTCTCAAATCCAAAACCAAATACAGCTTTCATGACAAGGAACAGCTTGGAATAAAAACATTGGTCATATTTCTCTGGGGAAACCCGAGATGGAGTGGGTAATTAATTTCTGAAAAATTTGAAATTCTATTTCATGTTATTGGGGGTTGCTCCTGATAATAGTCATTATTGTGAACTTTGATCTGCTCTTCCATCCTTTGGTCTGAATAGCTGAAAGGACTGTCTAGGTGCAGTATAAATTTTTTGTCTAGAATAGTGTCTTCCTGACTTATACCTACTTGCCTCCTTGAACTGCTCACCTGACTCCTATATTTTGGAGTCAGAGGTTCATCATATGTAACTAAAGATTCTAGTTATTCATATTAATAATGTAGTTTGCGGTCCACTGAGGAACGCATGAAAGAGTGACGTCCGGCAAAATCTGGAGGGTGGTGCATGTTGTGCTAGCGATACACAGTATAAGTTTGGTGGTAGAGTAAGATGCCAGGCTTTCCATACTGCTGCTCTGTTTGAGAAAGGTCCCTCTGGGATCAAAACAACGATAATGTCCTAGTTTAGCTGAAGTCAGTGAGTAAATAAAACTCTAAATCCCGATGAAGTACTGGTGAGTGCCCTCTCTTTTGTACTATATATATATGTGGTCATAAACAGACACAAAGGAAATGCACCCCTGCAGCTGATATTCTGAGTGACACGAGTGCAAGCTTCTGGAACTATACATATATCTCTATCAAGCACTCGTGTTAATACAAAATTGCCTTCCTCAATTACACTTCAGTAAGCGGAATGCAAATAATTAGTTCCAAGATTAAGTGGTCCTCAAGAATTTCCCTCCCAATAAATATGGTGAAAGTGGTGGTTATAATTCCAAATCTGAAATTTCAGTTATGTGAAAAAACTTTCCTCATGGATGTAACATAGTCCCATACCTAATTCCTTGAGCCCAGTGATGAGCAGGTCTGCACACAGGCACAGATACAGCTTCAACGATCTATAACATGATTTTTCAAAATACTATTCATTACCAACGTTGCTCCTGGAGGTAGCAGCACAGTAGATCCTAGGTCACAGACCTGATCTCAACTTACTAGACAAGTGGTGCGTCGTTGGAGTAAGAGTACTAGGTAAGCCCTGCACAGAAAATAAACTCCTAGCTGACCCTTCTAGCTAGAGACAGAAAATAAGTAGAGGTAGGGGAGGAGCTAACTTATATGCTCTCACTGAGGGCGTGTTTTTGTTTGACCTGGCTCTAGCTAATCAAAATGGAAGCAAACCTATAGTAAAGGCTGCCATTGGTTTGGTTTTTAACATTTATTCATGTTTCATACAACATTATGATTTCTCGTAGTTAATTTTTGTTTGAGACAGGTATAATAAAAAGGTGTCTCAGCATGAAAGAAAAAAAAAAAAAAAAAAAGTAGGAACTGCTTAATCTGAGCCTTCTTCTTAATTTTGTACTAAACTAAGATTTCTGCACCAGTGTGTGGTGAAGCATGACACACACTTAAAAATTGTTAGTTCTGCATTTTAAACAAAGTATTTCACGATAATGTTACCGACTAGTACATACTATTTACTGAGTAGTCTCTTATGATATTTACTAGTAAAAAAAAATAAAAAATGAAGAAGATGAAATGCTTAAAATTGCCCTCTTGAATTCTCCCAGTATTTTCATAACCAAAGCATAATTACACATTATATTAATGGAGATAACCATACTCTTTAGCAAAGAATACATTACGAGCCAAAGGGAGAGAGGTACATCCGATTTTTATAGCTTATTTGAGGATTTATATGACTAGCTCCAGATGACAGCTGACAGAAAACAATTACTGTGAGGATTCAAAACACTAGCTCCAGATGACAGCTGACAGAAAACAGTGCACGACGACAGCTAGAAACACCTTCTCTCAATTCCTGTAATCGGCACTCGGCACTCTGCCAAGGACAACAATCTAGCTGGTCACCTCACCTGGACACAGCTGTCGTTATCGTTCAATCAGCACTATGTGGAAAAGGTCAAGTTAATCAGAACAATTCATCTCACCCGTTTGTAGGCCTTATATATTCCCTATATAGAGTGTTTGACTGTACATCATGATTCTACCTTCTCCAATCCTTCAACCTCTGCTTCAACCCCCATTATTATACATTCTCCAATCCCTTGACTTAGCCTTCGTCCATCACTATTGTAGCTTCAACAATCCTTTAACTTCAGATTGTACATTACGACCAGTCCTCTCAATTCTAAGCAGTTTGGCCGGATGTGGTGTGTCTCTGATATCTACCACAGCCAACTAGTTCTTTCCTGAGAGATGCCAGCACTGTGACAGCTTTTGTGTGGCGCTCTACTTTCTGTTTAATTTTGAAGAAGCCTACATAATAGCAACAGAAACACTGGATCATAAAAGACGTTACAGTTTTAAAGCTTAGCATTGAAAAAGAAGAACAAAAGTGTGTAGATAGGGCACTCCAAGGAATTCTATTTCAAATGTCTTAATATACAGTTAAAATAAAACTTTATTGAAAATATGACAAAGAAGCGAAATATTAAAAAAGTGGAATGAAAATGAATACCTATAAATAAACTGAAAAAAACAAGAAACGGATTTTCTGCTGTGACCAGGTCTACCAGCCTGAATATCTTAATTATATAATAATGGATATGATGATAATGATTGGGTAATAAGAAGGGCTTGGTAATAACGTATGATATAATTATTACTATTTTGCATTCATGCTCCCTAAAAATGGTAACATGCATTTTAATTATTAGGTATTAGAATGGTCCCCTAATCAGACACTATAATATAATGATCACTATACTTATGTTTCATTCAAGTTCTATGCTAATAGATGGCTGATACAGAGACTGGATACTGTGTTGTAATTTTATATTTATATTGTTTTAAAGTTTAGTTTTATCCCTCATACAAACACTGAGTAAGCATATCACAGTCAATGTAAACGGCCAATAAATACATCACACTTGTTGACAAAAAATATTCACATGCCCTAAATATTCTAAATATAATGAAAAGGGCACATATTTAATATTCCATTCACAGGAATAGAACCAATTCCTCATTTTTATCTTGTCCACTACTTGTTTAGTTTTATGTGATAAATCTCTATAATAATTTCTTACTGGCAAAAACTTAGATCAGGGATTCTTAACCTTTTTTTGGATAAAGTTGGCAACACAAACTACAAAATCACAGTCAATATCTGTCATCTGCACAAAAATTACAGCGCATGTAGCTTCCCCTGCCCCCAATACACATGAAAAAACAGTCAGTATTTAACTTATGTGCAAAACAGAATACTAATTTGCACCCCTTGCATTGTAACATGGTTTTGTCCAGGAGACTGAAATAAGAAGTTTCTTAAGTTAAGATCCTTAATGAATCAGGCCCCTGATTATGAAATTGTGGCAAGTATACTGGCTGAAACAAATTATTCTGAAATGCATTATCTGCTGAAATAGAAGTTTATTGCTAATATATTAAGAAAGAAATGAACTGTACTCTAGCAGTGTATTAAATGTACTAAGCTTTCTGAAAAAAAGGTGAATATAGCTTTAGATGTTTTAATCAAGAGAGACTTAATTTTACAGTGCAACAAGCAATTGTGTGTTTTCATTAAACTAGAAAACTAAAAGAGGATATCAGATTGCTTGCTACGGGTTACTGCAGATAAAATAAATAAAATGTATCATCACATTTAAACTGCAATTAAATAATTGAGTACTTACAGTAGCAAACCATGCTTAAACAATGACCAAACCAGACATGTATTGTCGAAGTCAGCAAATTGGATAAAGTCATTTCAATTAATATTGAGCAAACTTGCTTGTCTTTGTCTGAAATTATGCGTAGAGCACTCTACGGCATGGAAGGGCGTATCCAGCCGCAACACGTGGTAATAACAGGTTTTACACACATTCACACGAACATACACATTTGTAATTAGTACACATTAATTGTAGTTGCAACACAGTTATTTATGTTGAAATATACCAGTATTTATGTTTAGTATTATAAGTTATAATGCATATTAGTGAAATCAAAGGTTCAGGTTGCAGGAACTATGTCACGTTTAGTATCATTTTAATCCCCTATTAATCAGCAGTTGTCTGGTTCATTCGCCGAAGAGATCGCACCTTGCATACTCTAGTTAGCGAATAAATGTTTAAAGTGATACTAACTGTATAATGCAAATAGACTAGTAGAAACTGGATTCTTGGCGGGAAAATCGGAGTGCATCCCCTGGAGAGTTGACCCCCACCTTTGGATATTTTCGTTTGAACTGGCCTATGACCTGCAGTACACTGGACCTTCCTGAAGCCTGGACCAATAGAAGCAAGCCATATCATCTGCATTGTTTTACTGTATTCACTGACTGCATATAAGCAGGGGCTCTGGACCTAGTGACCAGTCTTCTTTGACCACAGCCTTCAGACCTGAATGACTGTTCACTGGATCCAGAGCGCCCGCGATAAGTAACGGCTGTACTTGTTTTATTTCGCATTGTTATTCTGCTACTTTTGGCTATTAAATTACTTTGTGCTTTGGAACCACACACCGGGATTCGACAATCGTTATTGGATAGCGACAAAACGTGCATAACAGTATTAACAACAACTCTAAACAGAAGTTACTACTATAGCACACTAAACGTGTCCTTGCACCACAATGTGAGAATACATTATTTTCAGACACTTTTCTCACCTTCAGTCTCACTGCCTGTCTTGATGCCTTTTGAGTTAATCTCTGTACATTTAGCCTTATCGGGATCTTCTTGGCCATCATCAGGGGCTTTGTCCTCTTCTTCCTCTTCCCCAACATTTTTATAGTTTGGCCTTTTCTGGATTTTCTTTTTCCCTTTCTGACGGTTAATTTCAAGGGATTTTTCTAGGCTTTCTTGTGGCTTTATGAAACATCTAATGCTGGATTCTTCCTGCATAAAAAAAGAAAATGTTCTAGTTACATACATTTACATATAAATATAACAAATAAAATAATTAATGGTATGTAGACGAGAATGTAAGCAGGGGCTCATTTCTAAAGTAGTTTCACTAGAATGTGAGTGCCTATTGTTTACATTCTTTCTTGCGTGTCTGTGTATAAGTTAGGTTGAAGTAGGTGGACAAGAATCAACCTATAACCAAAGTATTAAAATCTTGTGCTACATGTTTCAAAGAGCAGTACTTCTAATATGTGTTTTCAAGATACTAGATAGCACACATAGAATTTTAGTACTCTGGTGAAAGACGAGGTACTTTCGTATGTATTCGGATATCTTTGTAATACACAACAGATCCTTTTGACATTCCAGATTTTTACTAACCAACGTCAAATGTTTTAATCATCACTGCCCTGTCCCAAAATATCTACTCTTTCAGCACCTCCTGATTGTGTGCAAGGCTTCAGTGAAACACCTTGCTTGGGAAACAACCTTTGCCTTAAGTTGGAATCTATCTTCGAGCTGTACAGCCATGCAAGTAATTACTCACACTACTAGAACACTACAATTCCCACCCTATTTTGGTTTCCAATCTATAATGGGAGGCTGCATAAACAGGACTGTAGAGAATGATAACTGTTCCAGTGCAATATTGCAGTGGTAAATCAGAAACAAAACAAAAAGCTAAATAAGACATATTTCTTTAATTTTAATAAACAAGTGTCACCATACTACATGCAGATAGAAAAAATGGATGGATACACAAAGGATAGTTTATTCTTGAAATCATATTGTATAGCTGAATGTGCCCACTCAAGATATCACTGGAAAATATTGAAAAATAAGCAAGCTACATGAGCAAATATGAGTGTCCTGCACATATGAAGTACTTTTGTTTATAACAAATGGTGCGATTAAGGAAACATGATGCCCTGTTTGCCGATCGCACAGTTGCATTCAAACCGCCCCCTTCTCTGTCCTTTCAACTAATGAAGCAGGTGCAGATAACAAACAAGAGTACAGCATAAGGTGCAACTGGGCACATATTCTGCAAATCGGTGGTCATCGCATCATATGTCCAATGAAACAAGCTCCTTCTGTAAAGAATCGTAGTTCTAAACAAGCTCCTTCTGTAAAGAATTTCTAATGAATTGTAGTGTAAACTAAGGTTATAAGATGCAGTGTAGGGAAATGCTTCCTGAATTTTCATGCTGTATTGTCAAATATATTATCACATTTGATGGCAGAAAGGCACTTCTGTCAGTTGTTAAACATTGTTCAGAAAATGAATGCAAACAAATTATTGGTAGCTACCAGATACAACATATTTTACCTGTGTACAATTTCTTATAAATTTCCTCCATTGGGGATAGGGGGGTAGAATATACTTTGAAACACCTTGAAAGTTTAATAATAATTTAGCTATGTGTAGTACTACAGAAGAGCAGGACATAAAGTGATTGTATCAAACCAGTTTTAAAAAGGACTACTAAAACTTAAAATACCAGCTGCTTTCTGAAGAGAAAAAAAAACCAAAAAAAAAAAAAACCACCTTCTTGACCAGACCCATTTATTTTAGCATTGTGTGATGAATTAGTTCTACCACGGACACCTTTTATTCTTAGTCTAGACAAGCCAAGTTGTAAGCCATCCCTGCAAAACAGTGGTTTCCAGCCCCTATGTGCCACTGAAATAGGGACTGTAGCAGTCTGCAATATCAAAAAGCAGGGACTACAGAAACCACAGAAAACACTTAACTGATAAGATATATTCACATATTCAGAAATTGATTTTCATGTTGAATGATCCCTTCAGTACTGATTGAAGTAGTTAAATGGATTGATAATTTCTCTTATCAATGATGTCCCTAGTTCCTTAACCAACTATAAGTAGCAATGCCTGTTATTTATCAGTGGGACATAAAACACACACAAGGACAAGGAAACCCAAATAATAATAAGCCACAATAATTGGTCTCCAAATCATGATAGCACAAACAATAGGGAATAAAAATACACACATAAATGAAAGATTATGCTGTTTCATACGTCCAACGCACTCCCACTCAGGAACGTGTGTTAAAGAAAGGTTTGACATTTGTTCTCATCCTGAAATTTCTGCCAGGTGCTTAACAAAAACTGTTACAGAGGTCTACCAGAGACTCCAACTAACATCTTCAGACCAGAACTGAATGTGATCTTTCAAAGAGCTCGATAACAGGGAATAATACCCAAAATATATTTAAGTGGCACTAGAGCCAGAGGTCACAATAACACATTTTTATTTAATCCCAAAACAAAACATAAACTGCATTGAACCCATTTGTGACATCATTGGGGAGATGTGTGAACCAATCTGTACATTCAGTTCTTTATAATATAATACCATTTGTTGACACACTACCCTTTGCACCTTTCTACAAAGAGTATATGGTATTTCAGTGGGGCTTAGTGTCATGTGATGTTGAATCCTAAATACATATTACACATCGCTATGACTAAGAGCCATCAAATTATTGCTATAACTTCCTCAGAACCAAGCAATTTAATTTTAACAGAATAATTATCGGTCAAAGGCATATTTTATCTACAGACCAGAGACACAGCAATGGGGGCTAATGGTGCCCCATACTTACTAAATTAGTGAATGATACAAAATGCCATGAGGTGTACAATCAAAGGTGGCAACATTGGTGCTCAGGTTGTAAGGGGGGGGGGGGGGGGTCAGAGCTATGTCAATTCTAGATAGTACGTTATCAAGTGAAACATGAAAATGGCAGCACGGTGGCGAAGTGGTTAGCACTTCTGCCTCACAGCACTGGGGTCATGAGTTCAATTCCCGACCATGGCCTCATCTGTGTGGAGTTTGTATGTTCTCCCCGTGTTTGTGTGGGTTTCCTCCCGGGTGCTCCGGTTTCATCCCACACTCCAAAAACATACTAGTAGGTTAATTGGCTGCTATAAAGAACTGACCCTACTGTCTCTCTCTCTCTCTGTGTGTATGTTAGGAAATTTAGACTATAAGCTCCAATGGGGCAGGGACTGATGTGAATGAGTTCTCTGTACAGCGCTGTGGAATCAGTGGCGCTATATAAATAAGTGAATATGATGATGAAATTGACTAACATTTTGATTTTGCAATTATCATGAAGGCCCAATTCCTGTACCAATGCCCTGAACATGGACAACCTAATAACTTCAGTGCCAGCACTGCGGTTAATTCTAGCAATAGCCAAATAAATTGTGGCATTAAAATCCTCCATGTATAGAGCTTCAGTCTGAGGTGAGCAAACAAACCCTGCAAAATTGTTGCAAAGAATAATAGCATTGAATAGAGGTGGGGCATACATAAGTACCAGTACTTATAAAGTAAAGTGGGGAGTGCATAATCACATGAATTTTCCTCTATAATTTAATTTTAAAGTGTACCACATCCCAGCTCACCTTGGTTCCCTAAACTTGAACACTACCAGTAAAAGAGCAACTTATACTGCAAATGCCAGATTAATGAACAAAGATCTCAAGACATTAACTTAGTCCTTTAGTAAATATTTTGACCAATGTCACATCCATGCGCAGGACTGTGCAGTGATTTTCTGTAAAAAGAAACAAGCTCGCCTTATAAACCGAACAATCCACGCTTACTTTGGGAATGTAAACAAAATTTTTAAAAAAAAGTGTCACAGACACCATAATTCGGTACTTTGATTCCACTTGGAAATTTCTGACTTCAGCTCATCTTCAGGCGGACCAATTAAAAACAATTCACAAGACTTACATTCCCAAGGCCAGATGCCGCTTTGTGATTGAGGGGAAGACGAGGCGATGCCCAAAATGTAAAACACAAATAGCGGATTGGTCACATAATTTTTGGGAATGCAAGAAAATCAAAAAGGTTTTGGAATAAAGTTACAGATTTCATTAATAAAAGTTTCAAAATACACATGACTGCATTAGAGAACCACTCCTCCTTGCTAATTTCGATGCCTGGGATTTTTTACCCTCCCCTGAGTTGCTTCCTGCCCTAACAATAATGGTCACTGTAGCCAAACAGCTGATCCTAAAACAATGGACATCCCCGGTTCCTCAAACCTTAGACGCACTTCAGACAGCGACATTAAATATTATTTATTGAGACAGCAAAGCTATGCTCCCCAATATTGAAAATGGAGAGATATGGTTTAATAAAAAGTGGGGATTGTACATTGAATCATTGACAGCTCCTGTTCAACAGAATATTGAACAGGAGATACCTGTTCAGATACCATGTGGTAACAAAAGTTAACACATAGTATCTTCTTAGACAGTTGAGCCGAGACTACATGAGCACTGTCCTTCCGATTGCTCAACCACTGGCGATTTCTGATCTTTTGCAGGCATGTTTGCTTTCTCTGTTGTGGCGGTACTCCACTACCCTCCCCCCATACATGTATTTGTCCTCTACCTGGGGGTCTCATCCTCATTGACATAACCTAACCCTATCCTGCTGTAAACAATTACAATTCGTTCACTATCCCGTTTATATCCATTATTATCCCCATTGGACTCTTTTTCTTGTTTATGGATGCTCATGATTCCTATGAACTCCATTATAATATCATTATTGTTCATAGTTATGCACATACGATACCTGTTTTATCTCATCTATATCTACATGTATGGGGGGCATTTTATTATCTAAGTTTACATCTCAAATCAGACATGGTAAGTCATGCCTAATAAGTGAAATGTCAGAGCGTACATCATCAGTTCATGTCTACTGATGAATTCCAGTTGTGGATGACATGGAGGACATCCTTCTGATCAATTATGGAGATTGAAGGGCACCGGTTTTGTGCTTAGAAGACTCCGCTTCTTTCCCTCTGCCAGTTGTACTGCTATGAATTGTAAAGAAAATGCTCCAGGATGGCAACTTTTTTTTTTGTTTGGTTGCCAAGTGGTCTTGGAGTCAACCGCAGAAGTAGAAAATTTTCAGCCAAACGCAGGACTGGAGCTTTTATTATCTAGGTCTATTCACATGCAGCAGCGGGTCACCTTTCATACAAAAAAATTCTTAGCTTTTCACATCATTAATCTGTTCCCATCACACATGCTTAAGTCATATAGTTTACACCTATTGATTAGGGTTTTTGAAATATTTTAGATTCCATTACACAACTACCTTTCCATATAAAATAAATATGAGGTGTAATTACTATATCTAGAGAGAGATTATATATATATATATATATATATATATATATATATATATATATATATATATATATATATATATATATATATATATATATATATATATATATACATATACACACACACACACACACACACACACACACATCAGTTAACCCGTGCATGATACTCATACATTCTAGTCAAATCAAGCTACTTAAGGTGTTAAAAAGGTTCTCGTCATGCATTTGGGGCTAGGCCAGGCCTCCTCAGGGGAAGAGCGTTACTTCCCGACGTAAGCGCCCTTTTTTAACGTGGTTTTGTCCACATGTCACCATCTCATCATTCTTCTCCATCACCTCATCCTTCATCTTCATCGCCACTTCCTTAATCTCCATCGTCTTACTGTTCTAAAACCTCTCGATACACAACGTTTCTGCTAAACACCTTATCGCTGTGCTCAATCAGTCTTCCTTGAAGGGCAGTATTCATAACCTGCACTTTCACATCACTGCTTCTCCATACTCGTGAAAATGCGACATACAATTGTCCATGACCAAACACAGGCTCTGGTAAATAAATACCCACACGGTCAAGAGTTTGAGCCCTCAACTGGTAAATTTAGCCTTTACTACCCCTCCCACGGGGGGAAGGGGGGATGGTGGAAGTTAACTGACTTCACTATTATAATTGTTTTGTCAAATAATGTCAGTATACCAAATTTCAGGTCAATTGGATGAGCCCTTTCTGAGAAAATAGTTTTTTCCACACACACTAACACACGCCGCTAGGCTATATCTCTCTCTCTCTTATCTATCTATATATTTATATCTATATCTATATATCTATATCTATATCTATATCTATATTTCATAAGATGTGGCTTCTTTATATCATATGTATTCATTCACTGAATACATAAATCACATTATTTCACACTTCTAGATTTCACCTTCCACTACTGCATTCATTTCAGACATCATATCAGTTCCTCTTTGCAATCCTAAACTAAATACCACCATCAACAAAATAACTTTTTCTTGCATGATTGCCATTTACTATTGCTTCAATAACATCAATCTAGATTCAAAAGACTTGCGCTGCGGGACTCTGCTTTATGAACCAGCATGTAATTATCCCTCCTTACAAGCTTAAAAAAAAAAAATGAAAGCTTGAAGTGGTTAACGCTTTGTTTTCAAACCATTGTTTAAAAGGGCAGTGATGTACTCCATAGAGGAAACATACCAGATGCGATTGAGCAGCTCTGCATTTGAGGGGGGGCAGGTTGGGTCATTTCCAGGCTCTAGCTATGAGCAGCTAGGCGGATGACATATATGTGTGACTCAACGATCAGTGGGCTTGCAGAGGTGGAGAATTAGCTGATTGAGTAGAATTGACAGGGGCTCTCTAGGGACTCGTACACCAGTAGTTCGGCAGATGGGGTCTACAGCGAGGGTCCAGAAATCACGAATTATCGGGCAATCCCACCAAATGTGGAGGAAGGTACTCTGAGCACCACATAGCCTCCAGCAGCGATCAGATACCAGGGTATAGATATGGTGAAGTCTCTCTGGGACCATATACCATTGTGTGCAGATCTTATAGCAGTTCTCTTGCATGTCAGCATTAATGGAGACCTTAGATGTTCTGGTGCAAATCACAGACCATTTCTTGCTATCCAGGGTGATCCCAAGGTCGCGTTCCCTCACCTCCCCATGGGGTGCAAGCGTTAGATCGGGTGGGGCCGCTATGGAAATTAAATATTCCCCTTATGACCGATGGAGCAAACGCAATTATGTTTGAATGGGGAGAGGGCACAAAGTTTCATTGACAGAGACTGAATAAATCCCTTGATTTCAGTATATTCGAAGTGCATATGGGGGATGGGGGGTGATATTTAGTGTGAATGTTTTCATATGACATAGGGTCAGATTCGCACATAATATGGATGAAACAGTCAAACTTATAAGATTTTCACAGTCTAGCGATGGTGCCGAACTGGCCAGGGTAAAACAAAGGGTGGTTCCATATTGGTGTTAGAAGGGAGTGGTAGGGGGTTGGCCACTTCCCATGTTGATAAAGTGAATAAAATGGATGGGCAGACTAGACCAAGGCAGGCCTATGGATCCTGGGGAGCCAAGGGAGGTAGTGCAAGGGCATGTCTGAAGCCAAGGCATTCTCTATATCAACCCATTTTTGTGACCTGGGTTAATATGCCAAGAGAGGACATGGCTGAGTTGTGTGGCAAGATAGTAGTTGTGGATTAAGGGAAGTCCCAGGCCTCTGGATCCATAAGGCTTCAACAGTAAGGCCTTGCTGAGTTTGGGCTTCCGTCCTCCCCAAATAAAATGATTGCATGAGAATTGTACTGGGAATACCATGAGGGGGTACCTGGACCGGAAGTGTTTGGAATAAATATAAGAGACATGGAATTACGTTCATCTTTACAGCTTGAATTCTCACAGTCCAGAGAATTATTGACGACATATAATGGCTGCCATTTGGATAGATCTTGTTGAAGGCGGGTCACTAGAGGGGAATAGTTAGAGTGGTAGAGCCCGGAGTATTGTTTAGTAATGGTCACTCCCAAGTATCTAATGAATTGCGGCATTGAAATTTAAAGGAAAACTGCAAACTTTCCCGGCTTGCAAGGAAAACATGGAGTGACATGGCCTCAGACTTTGTATCACTGATCTTATACCCCAAAAGAGCCCCAAACCGTCATAACTTAGTCATGAGATTTGGAGAGGGAAATCACAGCATTTGTCAATGACAGTAGCACATTGTCAGTGAACAAGGATATCTTATATTGTTTAGCTCTGAGGCGGACGCAATTTATGTCAGGGTTAAGGCAGATTTTGGCTGCTAGGGATTCGATACAGAGAGCAAAAACTAGAGGAGATAATAGACACCCTTGGCATGTGCCATTGCGTAGTTGAATGTGTCTAGAGAGCTGGCCATAAGTCACTGTGAGGTGGGGTTTGAATAAAGGTGCAAATATCCTGTAGGAAACGGTCTCAGAAGCCACAATCCTCCAAAATAGAGAACACGAATGACCAGCAGACCCTGTCGAACATCTCTGTATCAAAGTTGAGCAGAACCGAGGTGAGTTTTTTTACATTTATGTAGTGAATGAGATCAATCACTTTGCGGGTATTGTCAGCAGTTGCCTATTGGGGATGAACCCCACCTGGTCAGGGTCAATCAGTTCAGCCAGAACTCAGTTCATTCTATTGGCTAGAATTTTGGCGAAAAGCTCAAGGTCAGTTTTGAGAAGTGATATAGGTCAGAAGTTGGAGTATAGAGTGTGCTATTCTTTATTGTTTATTGGTATGACTATTATCGTAGAGAAGGTAGAGTCTGGGTGGAAATTATTGCCTTGCAGTACAGAATTAAAAAGCTGAGTTAGTTTTGGGAATAAGTGCGGCAGCAAAAAAGTTTTGTAGTAGGACCATCAGGGCCCAGAGCCTTGAAAGGCTTCTGGGATCTGAGAGCAAGCTTAACCTCCTCCTCGGGGACGCCCCCGCACAGTGCTGCCACCTTAGTCAAACTTAAACAAGGTATATCACAAGATTTTAAATAAGTGGCAGTATGGAGGCAGTGCGATATTACGGCCCCTAGGGTGGGAAATTGTAAAGCGTCTCGTAGAAAGAGCGAAACGTTTTATTGAGGACCCGAACGTCATAGGACAGAGAGCCCTTTAGATATCATATTAGATTAATCATTTGTGATACCTGTTAGCCTTAAGAATATTGGCCAAGAGGGTATCAGCCTTACAGGGTTTGGAGTGGATATTGGCAGATGCAAGGTAGGACATAGATGAGGGGCAGCAGAGGAGTAGATTGATCCTGGAGGAAGAGTCATCAGAATAAAAAACGTAATCTTTTGCCGGGGGTGCAATGCTCGCCACATGTCAAATATAACTGCCTCAGTCACATATTTGTTGAGTTGAGCTCAAAGTTTGGACGCTTGTAGAGGGCAAGTCAGAGTGGTCTAGAGATTGGGAGAGAAATGTGTTAAAGTCCACTCCCAGTAAAATCTTGCTGATGCGGTGGGTCTGTAACTCATGGAAAAAAATGTGGAAGAAAGAGGAGTAACCTGTGTTTGGTGCGTAAATATTCGCCAATGTAATTGAAAAAGAGCCTACCTTCCCCGCGGATTAAGTGTTTAAACACCTTACCAGACATTGCCGCTTTAAATTAACATTCATACAGGTCACAATGACGTCAAATTGTAGTGCCAGAAACTTGTCAAGTCGGAATAAGTTGCGGTCAGCAAGCTGGTTCCATCAGTTATCTGCAGTGTCTGTTTTCAGTTAAGTCTGTTTATATTTAAATCGGTTTTTTTCTCAATTCGGATTTTATTTGTAGGTCACCTCGGTGTCGGATTTGTGGTAATCGTTTTAACGATTACCATCGGGAAAAGTAACAACATATATAAAAGGCATGTCGAGACATTGCTTAAGTGGGTATCAAACATGGTTATATGTGCATCGCCCATGGTCCCAAGAGAGAGAACCAGCACAGTGGTAGATAAATCATGAGATGGCAACGTTGGGCTCAGGGTGACGCACACAGAAACATCTCCGTGTATGGAACATAAAAGGCATATTAAATTTGTAGATCAAAGGTCATCCTGAGGAAAGAAACAACAATAGACATCAACACTTCAAAAACACATTGTTTGGGATGGTGGGCTATGTGGGCCCATTCGATGAGTACCGGGGAGACAGAGAGGGAGGACACCATGTGTACAAAGAGGTGCAACAGGCACGGTGTGGTATCTCAGGACATTGTGTGACAAATGGGGTCTGAGGGCAAGTGGGCTACTTTAGAGCAAGTGCCAGGTTTGTTTTTAATGTAGTGGAATTCTGGAGCAGGTTGGTGCGTTTTGGGAAAGAGTGTTGGGTGTTTAAGTTGTTTTGGAACGGTTTTTAATTCTTGATATTAAGGGTAATGTGCAACCCTTTTTGAGGTTGAAGGGCGGAACTTGAGCATAGTTCTGAAGGTATTCAGGTCCGAGAAGATCTCAAGACACACACAGATTCAAATGGAAACGTAACTACACTCTGCCTAAACGTTACTTGCTATATGTTAACAGAACAGACTGCAGTATAAGCACAAGCATATGTGCAATATAAGGTCATATCAAAACAAAAAAAAAAAAATTATGTTCAAAATAAATGAACAACTCTAAACAGCATAATCATTAATAAAACAATGTTATAAAAATGTAACTTTTTTAACCATATTTTACATTAGATACACAAGTCAAAATGTTCTTAAAGCTCATGTGTTAATCAAGTTGGGTCCCTATAATTAACAAACACCAACATTTATGTGTGTGTGTAATATATTATAAATACATACATATCAACACACATTCAGTCAGCCTGGCAGAAATTAGATAGATTGTTCTAAGGTGCCTATCAATGCAGGACACTGTTCTTAATCCGGTTTTGCAATCTGATTTGCTGCCAGGCTACCTGTCACGTAATGGTGACTTCCAGAGTTGCCCTATTGAGTCCAGACAGATCTCACCTTTCAGGATAAATAACCAGGCAAAAAAAAAATTAGCAAAACAGTGGGAAAATCCAGCCATGGTAGACAAAACATTGCCTGCACTGTGGTAACACAAGTTGTGTGTTCCAGTAGAGATAAGAAATTAGTCAATAAATGAAAAAAAAAACAACACTAGCTGACAAAAGTGGTGAAAGAAGTCAAAGACGGATTCCTGATATTAGGTGAAAAAACTTCAACTTGAAACTGGACCTGTCTATGGATAACTCTTCCATTTCTTACTGTCTCTCTCTTATCACACAAAAGCAATTAAAAAACGGATGTACCATGACCAAAGATATCTGGATAATCACTAATCCCTCTGTGAACTGTAACAAAAAATCCTTTTTTTAATCTACACCACTTTATCCACCAATTTGATAGGGCCAATACCATGCACCAGTCTCCGTTCAGAGACCTATTTCATTTAGTATACCACCAATACTGAAATCCTACATGATTCCACATAACTAGATACACACTCATGCTTTATCATAATAGAGCATTATTTCTCAGTGAACATGTTTCCTAAAATATCTACTCCTATCCTATGGAAGGCATATAAATGTGTGATGCGTTTCAGCAGATGGAGTTGGGGATTTATGGGCAGCACAGTGACTTAGTGGTTAGCACTTCTGCCTAAGAGCACTGAGGTCATGAGCTTGATTCCTGACCATGGCCTTATCTGTGTGTAGTTTGTATGTTCTCCCTGTGTTAGCGTAGGTTTCTTCCAGGTGCTCCAGTTTACTCCCACAGTCCAAAAACATACTAGTAGATTAATTGGTTGCTATTAAATTGACCTTAGTCTCTCTCGGTCTGTGTGTACGTGTATGTATATGTTAGGGAATTTAGACTGTAAGCTCCAATAGGGCAGGGACTGATGTGAACTCTCTGTACAGAGCAGCAGAATTAGTGGAGCTATTTAAATAGCTGATGATGTGTGGCAACCTATCCAGCATGGTGCTCATTTGAAGAGGAAAGCTGAAGCCTTACAAAATGTGCTGCTGTCACTGTGAGCTCATTTTTAGATTCCAGGGGTACACAATACAACAAAGCTCATTTGCCAGCCAATCTCTGTGTAAAGGTGCTATTTTGGTTTCCTGTAAGGAGGATGATTTTGTCCCTGAGATTACAGAGTTCCTAGAGGAATATGGTTTGCTACATGAGTTCAGATGCAAAAAAGAACAGGAATGGAGTTCTCTGCACCAGTAACCAGACCATCTTCCTACTCTATATGGATCTCAAGTCATTTGCAAACATTTTTCCAACAGACTTCTCAAAACCAAAAAACAGGGTGTGGGGCCCCCACACATAAAAAGGTTCTGTTGACCAGACCAGTGGACCAGTTCCAAAAAAAACTGTGGGCCTCCATTGAACAGTCTTTTGTGAAAGTGAACTTAAAAGGGTCTCGCATAGTTGCCAAGAATCACATATTACTTAATTAAAAAAACATGGAACTCATAAAATGCAACATTTAACAAGCAATCTTTATTCTCACTACATTCCCCCATTTACACTATTGCAAGATAATCTTTCTTTCTCAAATCTCTTTGATACTGATTTGACAACCCATGGTTTGCATTAAAAATTAAAAACCTTAAAAACAAAAAAAAACACACAGACATTTGGAATACGAAGATTAATTTTCAGGCCAAAAGACTTTAAATTAGTCATTTAAGTAACCTTCTGAAATGTAAATTGGTGTTCTGGGGTTTTGCTTTCTTTAGGTTTTCACACAATGTCCTTTCTTCATATCCTCTCCACAGTTTTGGTTTGAACCTTTGCAAGGTCTGCTAGCAACTCTAAGTAGTACCAGTAATTTTACATCTTACGGGAAGGAGAAAGTAGGTTACAAGATCGACAAATTCTGGGCAGGTACAACCAAACCACATCACTATTGTACAGGAAGCAGATGGGAACCTTTCTCACCCAACAGGAAGAAGAAAACGTCTACGGAGACTGCTATGAAATAAGATTCATGCTCTGGTTCATGCACTAGCATTCCCCCCCCCCCCCCCCCCAAAAAAAACAAAAATTGAGTGGTCATCTTTTGAGGGCAAAGTTTCAAAACGATGATGGAGTACACATGACAGAGCATTAAGCACTAACCTCACAGATTTGCTGGACTGTTCACTTGATAAATAAAATGCAGCGGTACATAATAAGCACCAGATTTCCAGGAAGCATGCAATGTCATTTTTGCTATTCTCAGAAGTCTTTACCACAAGGTAAAACTTTAATTTTATCTGATCAGTGGCAATTCATTCTCTGTGAGCTTTTAAGAGAAGTTTATCTCTCTCAAGCATGGAAGGGAGGAATAACAAGAGATCTAATTTATAAGAAGTACAAAAAATGCATGAAAAGAAATAATGAAAGAAACACACAAACTGCCAGAAAAGCATACACGATCGGTGCAGTCTATTCCAGTGTTGTTACACACGTTTTAAGATTCACTTGTGATAATTTACATGCCTAGTTCTGTACACAGATGTGAATGCATTTGCAACCACATTAGAAATCTATTTGAATATTCAACAATTGTGATTCCTTTGATACACAATTCATTACTCAAAACATATTAATCCAAAGGGGTATTGCAGTGGGAATTTACCTAAACACTGTCTCTTCTCTCCAGCTCCAAACTGTTCTTCTCCAGCTCGGCATCACTGGCATTTTAATAGAAAATGTAACACAATCACTGTTGGGAATATCTTTGATACAGAGAATTCCAGAAAACAGTTTGACTAAAAGCCCGGTACAGGTTAAAGTAGACCATTCCTTACACTCACAAGACAAACATATTGTGAAGTGCGCCAATATGCCATAAATTGCAGATTACCGATTCACTATTGGTAGGCGTGTTTTAAAGACACCTAGTAGTAAAACCCTGATTGAGGTACTCACAGCTTGAGACAGAGAACCAAAGAGGAAGTTTCATTCAAACTCAAGATCTGTCTACTTTAAGTCTTCCATCATCAATTGCATATTGAAAAATGGCCTAGTACACACCGCATTCTAGTCTTTTCACCCTTTTACTTCATGAAGCCTTTATCAATCGTTCAGATATTCTAGTTTTAAGTCAACTTACATCAGTGTTCAGAGCATGCAAAGTCACTTCCATCTTTTATGCATGTTTTAAGATGTGTGACAACAGACAGAACACCTTATAGAACTCCATTTACAAGTTTGAAGTGGGCGGGATAGAATTCCCAATTAGATAAAGGGAATTTTAACAGCAACAGGAGATGACCTAACAGCTACTGCAAATATGATTATTAGTGAGGACATGGCTGTATATGACAGTCATGATGTGGGGAGTGGAATGGAGGAAAGCGGGAAGTCACAGTTAGAGTAGGTTCCCAAACAGCACAAAGCAGTGTTGCAAGTCTCCTGTCGAACTGGTATCAAACCTATCTCTGTATGAAATGAAGTTCATACATCCAACTTATTTTATCAAGCAGACAACCATACTGCTCTACATCTATGCAAGCTGCAGGTTGTTCTAGGAAGATGGTTATTTTTTGCGCTAGAAAGGGGGCGATTGAATTAACTGTGAAATGATGTGGGGGGCCTCAGACCCTTGCATGTTATTTCTGCACTTATTTCCAGTTAACAAGGCATTTAAATATTTGTTTATTTTTGCTCACACCTCTATAGAGCTCTTGCTGCATTTTGCATATAATTGTATCTCCCCCTTTTGACGCCACACTTATGAATTTGTAATGTGGTGGGCTGTATTCATTTTAAACACATTGTAGCTGAAAAGGGAAGTTGTGAGTGTTAGGGCACCACTCTCTGGGGGAAAAAAGTGGGGGGGGAAAAAGAGATGGAAAAACAACAAGCAAAGGGACATAAGAAAGCAGGTAAAAGATAAAATGGACAGTTAAAAAATTGTGCATAGTTTGTGTGTAGAGAACATATCTGCATTTATACTGAGCAAGTGTAAAAAGCAAATTTAACTGTAAAATGCATACCCATTTATTTCATACTGGTTTGTAAAAGATATGAGACAGTTAATAATGTCAATTATTAATGTAAATTCCCTGCAGAATTCTATATAAAAATGGTTTTATTTGCGATGCAACCATCTGCATTTAATGTTCACACAAAAGGATAAACGACATATACTTCAGTTCATACATTTCCAAACAGTATTTAGGTAACATGTATTATTAATACGCTGGTATGAAAGGCCTGATTTATATTATATGTGGCCTTGACCCAGAGGGTACACACACCAGAAAAGTGGACAGGATTACATTGGCAGGAGTATGACATATTGGGCACTGCAATAAATGGAACTGGAAGATGCCAACCAAACATAACAGATTTAGCCATATAGATATTTGCTAATGATGTTTACCATGGTTCAATTGTCCTTTCAATGCAGGCACCTAGAGGCTTGCGTTTTGTCTACCCAATTATAAACTAATGAAAATGATGATTTATCAAAACCACAGATTAAATTGTGACAATACTAAAATAGCATCTATACCCCCATTGCAGACCACATTTAGGTCTCGATACATACCATGTTCAAAATAGCTCTCAGGGGTGAGTCTGTAGACCACCCCTGACTAATAAGTGATGCCTGTCCTGAAATGAGATTTGAACTAGTCTGCATAGTCTAAGTTGATCTCCTTAAACTAACAGGAACCTGCACTGTAAAATATCAGTATACACCAATTCCATCTTAGTGGAGAAAGAGGAGAAGATAATTAAAAAGCTATGTATTTAGTGGTTACAGGTAGTAAAAGGTATGAGTGGGATCTCACATTCAGAAGAGATGACCAGAATTTGCCATTAGATGGAAGAGGGACAATCTGTTGGATACTTGGTACCCGCCCAACAATAGCTCCAGTCACCGCATCTCCATGCTGTCAGATAAAGAAATGAATATGGAAGACGCTATACAGATTTGAAAACAGACAGTAAAGGTAAAAAAAAAAAAATATTTATATGTTGACTTTTCATATATGTCTTGTGTGTAGAAGACCAGTCCAATTAAAAAGTGTTGTATTCCAAACCAAATGGATGGTGAATTACATACTCTAAGAGAAAACGACTGGCTATTAAATCATGCTCTTGATAGAGCTTTGATACTGCAGTAGATAGGCAGCATTCCTTTCCACAACAAAAGATGGATCTGAGATGCAGCATTCTCAAACCCTAAGTCAGGCCTGGCCAACCTGTGGCTCTCCAGCTGTTGTAAAACTACAAGTCCCAGCATGCGTTGCCAGAAGATAGCCAGTCAAGAGCTGGCAGGGCATGCTGGGACTTGTAGTTTCACAACACCTGGCCACAGGTTGGCCAAGCCTGCCCAATACAAAAAATGATGTAATCTCGTACTACACTTACCTCAAAAACCTATACAATATGGAAAATTACTTAACAGAATATTTAAGAATAAGTAAATCCCCGATTTCACATTAATATATATGCTCAGTGGCCACTATATTCAGTACAGCTTTCCAGAACTGAATTCTTCATGGCATGGATTCAATAAAATGCTGGAAACATTCCTTAGAGATTCTGGTGTGTTGATATGATCATGGCATCATACACTTGCTGCAGATTTGTCATCTGCACATTCATGTTGTGAAACTCCTATACCACCACATCCCAAAGGTTCTCTATTGGATGAAGATCTGTTGAATGCACAGGCCATTAAAATACATTGAACTGGCTGTGATGTACACGGACCCAGCTTGAGATGAAGTGTGCTTCGTGACATGATGCGTGATCATGCTAGAAGTAGTCATTAGAAGATGGGTGGACTGTGGCCATAAAGGAATGCACGTGGTCAGCAACAATACTCAGGTAGTCTGTGGCATTAAAACAATGCTCAATTTCGGCTGGTATTAGAGGCCCCTTCCTTTAGGGCATAGCTGCATTATACGCCAATACTACAGCCTCAGTCCTAGTAAATGGTTGTACCTCCCCCTCCATCCCAGTTACAAATGGTACAAAACAGGGATGTCCCTTGTGGAACCTCCTATTTACCTTGACCATCAAGCAGGTTGGCCTTCGGGAGCATAAACTTGCTCTTTATGAGGAGGACGTTCTCCTTACACCTAGGAATCCACATGTATCCCTCCATATGCTATAGAGCAGTGTTGGCTAACCTGTGACACTCCAGGTGTTGTGAAACTACAAGTCCCAGCATGCTTAGCCAATATATAGCAGCTTATTGCTGGAAGGGTATGCTGGGACTTGTAGTTTCACAACACCTGGAGTGTCACATGTTAGCAAACACTACTCTAGAGTGAGATCAAGGAATATGGTTGTTTCTCAAATTTCAAGATTAATTTGGATAAGACTGAGGCCCTTGACCTCAACTTCCCCGTCTATGTTTTAAAACATTTAAGAAAAAAAAGTCCTTTAATTTTAAATAGCAACCCCAGAAGATTAAGTACCCAGGAATTTACTGAAAATTTTTGCATTCCTAGTAAATCTAAATACTACACATTATGGAGTAAAAGTTTATTGTCTCTACAAATCCTGTAAAGAACTGTACATACAATTCCTGGATCAGACGTTATTAAAATGAGAGGGAATAAACTAAAACTTATAATGAACACATTCTTTCTGCATACAGCAGAGTCTTCCAGCAGAATTTCAGGAAAATAATGTAGGGATGTTCAGGTGAATGACACAGAGATATACATAACACATGAATCCTATTTAGGTCAGAGTACCATAGTTTATCAAAGATTAAAAGATTTTCACAGTTACTTGAACAAATATTGAGGTTTCTACTTACGGAACTCTGCTGAACATCGTGTTCTGGTTTAGAGGAAAACATTGAGAGGTCACCGTTTAAAATTACATCAGCCAATGAGTTAACCAAAGGTGCGTAATGTATAGTTAAAAAGACCTAGATGGAAACAAAAAGTGAAGAAAAAAAACAAAACAGTTATTAGCATTATAGAGGATGCACAATACAGTTTAAAGCTCTTTTAATGACTTTGCCAGAACAAACTTATATCAATTACGTTTGTCTTTTGACATTAACATTTCAATTTCAGAGTTGTATTAACTTTTTATTTATCATAACTTCAATTAGAAGCGTCCTAATGAAATGATATATGCATTTTTAATAACATGGTGATTCAAATTACACAAGTGGGTGCTTTCATAGATCATCAGAATGCTGGCAGTCCTATTTCTGAGTACTGCAGCAATGATGGAGCGGTTCTGACTGTACTTCAGTGAATACTGGAAGATTAGCTCTCTGATTTCTCCATAGCACTGTTGTGAAATGGCAGCACCAGTTGCAATCAGATTGCATCCAATAGAACTCCCAAAAGCTACGGAGCATAGTCACAACAAGAAAAAGCAGCCATGCTGTACTAAACCTGTTATACCATTAATTTTGATTTTGGAACCAGCAGCATTTCATTGTTTGGCTTGTTGCAAGCTCCAACTCCTCCCTAATGTACCAAGCCCCCCAATCCATCCCAACTATCACTTAGGAAAAATAATATGGACAATGTATTTTGATTCTGCTTGTACAGATACTCTGTACTTGATAATGTGATCCTTGCTATTGTACAAAAAAATAAAAGGACCACAAAACACTGAAGACTTCCTAATATATCCTGTGTCACATATTCAAGTACCTTCCTGCCAAGGACAAAATAAGGACACTGCAGTCAGTTTATTTATTTTATTTCCTTTTCTCGTGAAAGCAATTTTAAAAGGGTTTAGGTTGCAGCGCAGTGCATTATTCAGCGGATCTACTGAAATGTCCTAATTTGCCAGCAAGCATAGCTTCTTCAAAGGTTTATAAGGTCAATGTGTGTAGAAACTTAAATGCTTGTAGGGCGTCAGGACAAAGCACATTTATTTATTTTAAGGCAAAGCTTTGAATGGGATGGACTCCAAATGCTGAAAGCCATTCCAGTAATGCAAGGATCAATAAAGTCCCATGTGTTAAGGGTTAAGGAGCAGGGATGAATAATGAATACATATATACCTGAATTTGGAATCAAGCAGTATATAGTGAATATGGTTATTATTGAAATTGTATGTGTATGTACATATGTATTGAACACGAGGTGGGGGAGCTGTATCTGCTTATCCAGCATTCAAATTGTTACATCTGGCTTTGCATCAATTGCATGCTACAAATAAAAAGGAGATGCTTGGAAACAAAAAAAAAAAAAAAAATCAAGAATATTATCCAACCCTAGCCATTCAGATGTTTTGGGGCACAAGACAGTGTAATCAACTGTGGGGCAGCTAGCCAGTAAAAGTCTCTATTCTCCAGGCATGTACCGCCAAGTATGCTATATGGAGTCTAGTGCAGATGTAGGCAGTAACCCATTACCTGGAGGGATGCGAGGGGGAGAGTTATAGTAACACAAAGATTCTCTGGAAGTGAACAGGTGCAATAAGCTGTCTAGTGACATATTGGAAAGAACATAGCTTATCATCAGAACTGTTTTCTCCCATGAAAGATCTCAAGTAACAATCAGGTAACAATTGTAATTGTTTCATTTTAATTACCATAATTAACCAGTTATCAAATTCTTAAAAGCTGTATTGAGCGTTACTTGGCAAGTTAAGTGATGTTACATGTAATAATATGAATACTTCACTAAGGAAAATGTTTTGTTCTCTTGCATAGATGCAGTACAAGGATAGAGTTGAAGGAAATTATGCATCTGACAAAATCACAGAATAAAACCTTCCAAGCAAAATACCAATGGCACCATATCTCTATCTACAACATATTGACCATTGTTTTGTTCTGCTCTAGAGGCTTCACTTCCATGAAGTCATTTATATAATGGAGACAACTCAGAGTAAAGCTATTACAAAGGTGAATTCATTTAACTCAATAAAGTAAGCAATATCATTGGCCTCAATAGCAATATTTTGTTTGGCTAAAACTAACAAAGCCCTACATAGCCATACCTAGTAGCAGACACAGAAGGCCGCACTACCAGGGTATATGATAATGGGCGAAAACATTATCTAAGCTGGGTCTGCTCACTTATAGCAAACACATTCATTGGCATACTTTCTGTGCAGGGATGGAAGGGCACCATTGTCACAAACACTCCTCTTACTGTTTAATCTCCTATACGCACATCAGAACTTACCTGAGACAACAGATACAGGGAAACTTGAGGAGTTATTCTTGGGCGATCTGTTGGCTAAAGTTAAAAGCCCAGATTAGTACCACTGAAACAATTTCATTTAAAACTAAACATTAAAAAAATAAAAAATGTACAACTTATGAAAAATGCCATTGTGAATGGATCACTTATAAGTAATTTACGTTATAAATGTATTTAAAGGAAATAGCGCAGGGCGCTTATCTATATAATTGTCAGTGCACTTATTTTTTATCTTATTATTTTGATATAGGAAATCTTTATTTCTGAGATCAGGGGAAGAAATGTGTTTCTTGTTTAACCTTGCTAGAGGAAATGCATTATTTCTAGAGGTATATATCTGATACAATAAGTCTTTGTGGATGGAAGTCTTTTGTGTATTGTGATTTGGGGAAATGGCTTGTTTGGGGTTTGTACTTTTCTTTGGGAATGTATATTCTGCGACTGTCTGAAGAAAGGATTCTTATTAGACCCTTTGACTTGCTAGTAGAAGTTCTGCCTCTTAGAGAAGACGCAGGAAATCACAGCAAGGTTTTAGGATATCACAGATAAGTGTAAATATTGTTAGCTTTGCATTGCATTGCAGGTAAATCCATGTTTTGGTAAACAGGTTACATCCGATTCTAAAAATAGCTCAGACCTCTAGGGCACTAGTTTAGCCAGTGAGGCTGTGTTAAAATGTGTATAAAAACAGCACTGTTTTGTATTAAAAGTTGTTCATCTGACCTTAGCACTGGTACCTCCAATCAGTGTGACTGCAAATAAACATCACTTGCTTCAAAAACCTGCTTGAAAATATTTTCCATGCTGAAAATCCTGTGACCTACAGATTAGACCCAAAATCTAATCCATTCCCGGCTGTGTCTGAGGTTTGGATCCAGCTCTCCAGTACCACTTCTCTGCCGCTATCCGGCGGCTGGCCAGTGTGATAGGCCAGGGGGATCCATCCACAGCACCCTGATCCATAGTAAGTGGTCACAGGTACCAGCTCAAGTGTACCAGCACGGGAGTACACTAGCAGCGTATGTTACCCAGATGGAACGTGGTTCTGGGCGTCAGTAGGCTCCTCCTACTGTGACAGGAGGGGCATATTCGGAATAACGAAAGGGGACGGTGGCAGAGTAAGTCCAGCCGGTTCCCAGCTACAACAGACAGGGTGGCATAGGCGGTTCATCCTGTCAAAGCCACCATGATTTCGGTCACCCTTCTGTAGTTGGTTACAATTTCGGGAGTTAAGTGCTGATCCGAGACAGCAGAGCAGAGCAGGGCATGGAATGTGCTGAGCTACTGTGATGTCACAGTGATGCCACAGTAGCTAAACTAAGTGAAATTATTTTTTTTTTTTTCCTTTTTAGTATTAGATCCCATTAGAACATATTTATAAACATGAGGGTGTGAGAGGCTTCTGCTGTATGTAATGGAGTGGACAGGTAATTAAACTTTACTTTTTATCAATGCTGTGGTGTAATGGCAGGGTAACAATGAACAATGCATTTTACCTTTATGTTTCATATAGGAATAACTGATCCCAATAGATCTTAACAAAATTAAAAAGGCAACTAAGCTTAAAACTAATATTAATCCAATATAAATTGTCACCTAGAACATTCACAAATGTACGAGTCAATATAATCTTACACTGAAGGAGTTATATATGCAAAGTAATCACAACATCTTCATTAACAAAGATCTCTTCAGAGGAACCCTGAAAACTTACTCTGTCAATGCTTTCAGAATGATAAAATGGGTTTCTCCACCTAATACACAGTAGGCAGTAAACGGTAGTACTCTACCCCTCCTGCCCCCAGAGATCCTGCACAAGTCTGGAGGATCTCTGCACTTAACTCCCGCACAGTGGCTGCAGTGTGAGAAAGCCGATGATAGTATGTTTTTTGTTTTAGTTGGAGAAACCCTTCCATTAATCAAATAATGTAAAAGATGCCATATAGACAGTGAGAGAACTTTTCTATCACTGAATTCAGTGAACCAGAAAAGTTGTTAATCGGCCATTATTTTAGAATATGTTACAATGTTTGAGTGTTAAAAATAAAAAATAAAACAGTTTTTTAGGAAAAACTGTTAATTGCGTGTTTTTCAATATGGATGTTCAGTCCTCTACCACAGAAAAAGCAGATAACACTTTAAACAAGTTCTCTGATAGGAACACATTTCTAATCCATGATAGGGCGATAGGTGCTTGGGTGAAACATTTCACAGATACATCAAAGGCTGCACAAATATTACATTTTTGGGGAGGAGAAAGAAAAAACAGCAAACGTAAAAATAGCACCATGAGTAGTAGCAAGAACCACCATAGAAATAAGGTTGAACCAAAAAAAGGAAATGGTAATTTGTGACCATTGAATGTCATCTACATATTCCAAACAGCAGTTTCATACCTTGAACTTAACATGACACTTTTAGCTGTGTCATTTTCACCCCTATGACAAATGGAACAAACTGTGGGAGTGAAGCTGACAGAACAGAGATCATTTATGCTTATGACAAGATGACAGCTCAAACATGTAAATGTATCCAATCCGTGTAAATCCATAACATCCACGTGAACAGCTCAGTGTGATGACATTTTCTGCATTTTTGATACGGAAGCATTCAGTATGTCAAAATCTATATCTCAAACCATATGTGTCGGTTGTGCAATAATTTTAAAGTAAAAAACAAACAAATTAAACGAATGATAAACTTAAGCAACACCTCACTATTAAGAAACAAAAAAACATTACATTCCTTTAATCACTAGGTTATTGTCACCATATGAGGATTAATTGGTGGACATCCAGATAGCAATTTATCTATACTATCCCTGAGCACCCTCCTTCATAAAGCCAAGAGTGCCAACTGCTAGTACATTTACTGACAGTAAGAAAATAAAATTACTGCCAATAAATAAAAAATAAAACCAGCAGTCAGTAAACATGACACTGTTATGACATTGTAATAGCAAAGGTTTCAGAGGATGCACTGCGTTGCAAGAGATTTGTTCCTATTTCCAGAGCTCAATTCTCATGTAAACTCTACTGACTCATCATCATACATTTGCTGTTAACAAACTTCAATTGTAATATTGTGTAATAAAATTTCATTGAACAACACTTATCAGTAAACTGTTTAATACTTCGGCGGAAAGGAGCTATTTCCCCAGAAGTATTATATCATCAGGCTGATAAGCCTTTCAGGAGGTTTTAAAATCCTTTTCACTAGCTTCCTATTTAGAGTGACCTAAATAACTAAGAAATGCAGATGAAACCTGCTTCTTATCTGTTGTAAAATAGTACATGGAACTGCAAACAGCTGTCAAGAAAAACAACAACATTTTGGAGGCTATAAAATTATCCCTTTCAGAGAAGCAAAGTGTATTTCAGGTAAAGGGCTATATTTTCCAAAGAGAGAAAAGCCCTATTTATGGCTTCTCCCTATTTAATAAAGAGCCGGTAAAGGCAATCTCCAGGTATCACCAATACTAAAATACATTTTTTCGCTTTAAAAAAAAAAAAAAAAAAAGATTCTTTATTTTATTTGTAAAGGAGAAATCAACAGTAAACATTAATATTCAAAGACGCAAATCGTTTCCTTTGTATTTGTCAGTTTTTAAGGATACTGGCAGGGAAGGGGGAAAAGGGTCCGGTATAAGGCATAGGGAAACCAGAATCATTGTACTGAGAAAAACAGTGGATTGGAAGAAAGAAAAATAGGCAATAACAAAAATGAGCAACTCAGGAGGTACATAATCAACAGGACGGAAAAAAAAAATAGTTCAATTGAAGTAGGCGTGGGTTAAACAAAAATAGGGTCTTTTTTCTTTTTATATTTTTTTTAAAAACTTTATTTTTTTCCCCCTTACAAATCTGGAACTGAAAGCCCAATTTCAGGTTTTATGTGAGGTAACTCAGCTCACTCATGCACGCTGCTACACTAGCCTGGCAAGAGACTTTTGTTATCACTGTCAGCCAGTATCGCAGGGAGAAAATGTGCAATCACCGCAATAGGCAGTGATAGGAAACCTGACAAGTAGAGCTCATAGTTATTGCTGGCACATTGCTTACAGCAGTTTGCCTTAACTGTATAGAAAGATGATTTGCTACAACACTAAATGGCTTCAGGATTTTAGTCCCTGCATTTCGAGTGGAGCCCGAGCCTAAACGATCATTGTGGAAAGCAGTTTCTTTACCTGGTCCTGGTTCACCAGTGAGTAGACATACAGAGGGAGTAGTAGTCTGTTGAGAAGATGGTCTGTCAGGACATCATTAAGAAACTCACAGTTGATAATCAGAATGTCGTTGAGGTAATTCAAGTGATCCAGGTGTTGCGATACTAAATTGCTGAGACTTCCCCGGTTCTTGTGTCTGCAATAATATAGACGGATGTTAGATGAAAATACGTTCAAATGACAGTGAGCCGATTACGGATGCATCGTTACACTGAAAGTACTTCATCTGCCTGATGCATGTTTGCACATTATCAACTTTTGAATGCATCATGTGACTGAACTAAGAAATGTGATTGCATATGATGGTTTCCATGTATGTATCATTTGTGTTCTTAAAAGGGTTTGTCAACTTCAGTATAATCCCTTCCTAATGAAAGAAAATTGTTAGCACACACAATGAAACCAGTTTTCTGAATAAAGGAATGTAGCCTCATATCACAGAGGTCTTCATTTTGGCTCTTTGAAACAGATACAGGGGGCCAGGGGGTCATATTTTATTGAGAGGAGGATGTCTTAGAGTGGACAACTCGTTTAAATTAATTTTCACATAAAAAAGGAAAAAGAAAATGGTACAAAGGTGCCATTTTGGAAGGGCACTGAAGAGAAAACACTTTCCTTTTGTATTACTGCTGGTATTTTTGGAAGGGTTGCTCTGGGTACAATTACCACCATCTCCAGTCCGTATTCACTTCAGTAACCTCTCATCCAAACCCACCACAAGTCACCACTACCACTGTAAACTACTCCTACTTTGGTAGAAGTGGGAGGGTGGCAGTTGGAGAGAGGAAAGAGGAGGATGACGCAGGATATGCTATGCAAATGGACACACATCTAAACATAAATCAGGCCCTCAGTGGCCACTTTATTAGGTACACCTGCTAATTAATTCAAATATCTAATCAGCCAGTCATGTGGCAGAAATTAAATCCATAAAAGCATCCACACAAGGTCAACAGGTTTAGTTGTTGTTTAAACCAAGCACCAGAATGGGAAAGAAATGAGATCTAAGTGACTTTAACCATTGAATGACTGCAGGTGCCACACAGGGTTGGTTTGACTATATCAGAAACTGCTCTAGAGTTTATAGATAATGGAGCACAAAAAAGTATCCAGTGTGCAGCAGTTGTGTAGGTGAAAACACCTGGTTAGTGAGAGAGGTCAGAGGAGACTGTTCAGACTGGTTCAAGTTGACAGTACGTTGACTGAGAGTGTATGTATAATATATACATATAAAATGAAATAAAATAAGGAGTTTTTCCATTTTAGGCTTATTTCCAACTTGAACACTGCCAATTAGATTTTCAATACTACATTTCCAACATGTAAGTGTGTACTTGTAGCTTTGCACCTCTACCCTCCCAGGAATTTGCTCCACTTAGGCCAGAATACAAAAATCACACGCCAGAAGCTTCCCCACATCCTCTGCTACCATCCTTTCCCACTCAACAACGTGGCCTATTAATTTAGCCAAATTACAATCACTTTAATGGATTGTTTCAGAATATGGATTACCCTACCACTCCAATCACTCAAGCACAACAAGCAAGGCATCAATTAGTACATGAAGAGGCTCCTGTGGGGGCCGATGGCCCTGAGGAAGCTGTGAATAATTCATGCAATCCAATTAAGAGGCAGTCATACAATCATTCAGAATGTAAGAGATTAAAGGCATCAGGATTAAGTACTTGTTTATAAAGGAAAAAATCAACACAGTGGCATGAATGATGCAGACCTGGCCGCAGCCCAGCTTGCTCTAAAATACTTTACATGGGCTTGTCGTTGATAAATCTTCATTTTGCAACTCTGCAATTTTATAATGTTAATGATCAATCCAGCAATACATAAACAACACTATTTGCAATAAAGAAGTGGGAGGGGGAAAAAAAAACATTAAAGACAGCATTTTCGTAGGCTATAAAGCGTAAAGCATTCAGTGTTTATGATTATTTATGCTTGTTTGATGAAACACTCTGAAATAGCACCAGTAAACCCTGCTGTGATGAATTATCCAGGACTGGAGAAAAGGATTGCTATTAAACACTGAGGCTACTAATAATCCTAAACAGGAATATTAATTGAACATTAAACTATTTAATGAATGTTAATGTTAGACTGTGGCAATATATTTTCAAACACATTAGATACTGGGCGATAGTGGTGTCAGAGCTTCAGGTGTCCCAGTTCCAGCACCGCACTAGTTCCAGAGCCAAGACAAACATACAGCTCCAGGAACCCCTGCTCCAGCCAAATGTCACAAGCAGCAGCTCTGAAGCTACATTTATTTACATTTTTAGGTTTAGTATCCATTTTAAGAAAATTAGGTATATTTGGTTGCAATTTCTAATCAATGTTAACTGGATACAAAGATGATTATATTTTATATTTCATTTAAAATGGTTTATCAGAAAGAGGAGAAGATAGAAAAGCTGAGCTCCAGTTCCAAGCTCCAAAGACCGGACCATCTAGTTTCAGCTCTACCCAAGTGTCAGTATGCCGGCTACCGATCCATTCCAGCTCTGGAGCATGGATGGAAAAGTGATCAGATTTAACTTTTCATCATTTCCAAATGTATTGATCCAGAGGAAGACAATGCAAATCCCCAGTGTAACCGCCTCACTGGGCTTTTGTTCCTAGACATTTTTGTGGCTTCTGTATATTTTTATGTATTTCTCATATCATCATAAAATCTTAACAGAGTTAAGACACACATAGCTTAAGATTACACAATACGGTTTCAGTGCCAAATTGTCAAGTATCTTTGCATATTTATTTAGGCATAAGTGTGTGACAAGCAGATCCAATCCAGATTTAGGATGGTGTCAAAATATTAGGTATTTTAAATCATCCCCCCACTGTCGCTTCCCCAAAAGCATAACATTATTTAAAAACCTGAATGGACTGTTATAGGTGTATTTTCAGTGGGAATATTTTTATAGTATGTTATTGTAACCTGTATGCAGGACTCATTCAAAGCTATAACATTTATTAAAATCCTGTAAAGTTAATTTTTGGATTCCATTGCATATACATACATACTTACTCTTCATCTGTCTGAACACACTTATCAAGCTCGATAACATGGATCCCAATGAACCAAACCAAATTGGAAAAATAGGGCACAGCGGTTTTATCTCGAATATAGTGTAACATTGGCTGGTTGTTAACTAAAAATAAAAACAATGGAAATAGGTTAATGCACAAATTTTGCATTATGTAAAAAGTCTGCGAAAACACATTCTGTTACTAAGCAATGCTCGCATTATCCATTCCATTAATCTAAAATAGGGTAATGACTACATGCTCTGTATATGTAAACTCAGCATTGTTTTTAATGAGTATCTCGTAAATGTCTACCAATATTTCCTCTTTATTTGCTTCCTCCAATTAAAAAACAAAACACGTTCTGACTGCTTCAGTAAGGGGACTGCTTGTATATCTGGCTTAAGGGAAAACAGGGGATATCAGCAAATTGACTAAAAAAACAGCAAAGTACTAGCTATATAAAATAAGCACATCAAGGTACACACATTTGTAGGTATAATATGGAAGTACTGTGTGTGTGTGGGCTGTATAGTCAGTTTAATAGTATTTGGCCCACCAACATTTGACTCTTACCACAATTAACTTGGCAAGCCTTGTCCTACATTATTATGACCCCAGAGCAATATAGGTTTTATAAGATTGTGGAGAGCGAGGCATATTCATATGGAAAAATAAACACACAGGGCACATGCATGCAAGGGACCAACTCGCAGCCCATCATCCACAAAGTGAGGTTTTGTTTAAGCATATATTAAAATCATGAAATATATTATTATTATTTTCCACTCTGGCCTAACATTCAATTACAATTTTAATTGTCCCCAACCACCCAGGATGCCTACGACTTCGCTTTCACATGAAATATGATTTGTTCACTTAGATTCAATATTGAAATCAAGCTTTTACCAAACATCTGATTTAAGGAAAGAATGTCCAAAAGCTGCAGAGCAAAGTCCATCTACATTAAGTGTGTTGGGAAGAATTTTCTGGTATCATATCTATTTGCATCTGTCTTCACCATTTAACTCTTTTAGGTGTGTCTTGCCAAAGACATGATTTTGTCCATATTTATAGGAAGGTTTTCTCCATTTATGTCACAAATCTTTGTTAAAGTGTTCTACAATGGAATCCATGACAGTGAGTTAAGTTTGGTGTATAAGGGGATGCTCATATGTCATTGTGTTTTACCTTAAGTGAACTTGCAAAACCCAATATAAAGCTACAATGGTGTCTTTAGACAAATTGTGGGTTATACTAGTGGGCTCACATGGGTTAAAAAAAAATGAACAAGACATGGAACACCTATGTGACATGGAGTTTGCTCAGTACATTTACGCCAAGTCCAGATCATTTTGCTATGGGTCCGTTTAAATAGTAATCACCTCTTCAATTCTTCAACACCTAAGTGAATTTTATAATTATATTTTCAGAACAGGGTTTTATTTTCGTAGCACATTTATATTGTGAGCATTATTCTTTAGTAAAATAAGTGAGGCCCTAAGCTGTTAGAACCACCCTCCCCCCTGCAATCATCTGTGGATGGTTTAAGTGAAGGAGAGGTCTGGGAAAACCACCATTTATCCTCCACTCCCAAAAAAAGAAAATCAAGTTACACGTTTCATCTTTAAAGTTACACCCCCCTACATTTCAGCAATAAATCCCCAAAACACAAAGCTGTGGATAGCCGATTATGCCAAGGGGTAAGACTGTACCTATCCTTAACATAAACTAGACACAGATGGACATGTCCACCATTCTTACATTACACATTCTCGCCTCCACCTGAACTTTGGTTGTCTGTTAGAGAGCAGTGATATCAGTCAATATTAATAGCTGCTGGGAGTGAGGCCCAGTAATGGATGGAATCCCTGCTCAAACAGGGAGAAATCAGTACTGCAAATAAAGTTGGCATCACATGTAGTTCTGCACATTACTTTTTTGGCTCCAGATAGAACTCTGCATTATTGAACTTGGCACCAGATATGGCCATGCAGACCCCTTAACAGGATAAGCAGCACTGCTTTCCATTCAGTTATCTTAGAACTAAACCTCACTCTTTTTTACCTTATTCAACAAATGAGTTTTCAATAGTATTTTAGTAAAAGTAGGAAAATAAACAGTTTCTGTGACTCTTCCCATAGTTATTTTCATGCAGTTTGTACAACTGACATCAGTACAACTGAAAACAAAACAAGGGCTCAGCAAACACTCCCAAATATAACAAATGTATAAAAAATACAATGTAACTATGTTGTCTAACTTAGTTTGGTAAAACAACCTTTGAATGTGTGTGACATTAACACATTTATACGATAATGTGTGGTTATAACACAGAGTGATCTAGCGTTGACGTGTGAATCTGTTGTCTGACGGGTTATTTAAAAAAAAAAAAAAAAAGGGAGTTTTTTTCTATTAAGGTGCAATATTCTTTTCCTTTGAAGACCCTATAAAGTGTGAGTAGGGTCTGATGTATCTCCCTTTATTAGAGTTGTTATTATTATTAACAGGTTTTCCAGCAACCACCTGCCAATGAACATGGAAGCAATTCAAACTCAGGCCACAACATTATACTAGTGCTTCCTGCTTAGTGACTCTAGTACTAGAGTCACTAAAGCAGGAAAAATCATGTGTTCAAAAACAGCTTTTTTTTCTCTTCTCTGTCCTTCTAGTTTTTCTGCTGCTGTACATGAAATGTGTGCTTCCCACTACATTTTCTCAGTCATATGAGTTAAATGACAGACTTTCTCGACCCATTCTGGAAAACACTGGAATATACCATGTCTCCAGGACATGATTATCCAATAGGCTATCTAGGCTGTAGCCTAGCTCGCAAGGGGGGACTTTTTGAAGTACAAAACTGTGACTGGGAGAGGTACAAACTGAAATTCATTTTAATGAGAATAGTTATTCTCCCAAAATAAGAAAATATGAAAGAAAAATGTAGTAAGGTTTTAATACTGACGTACTCCCATGGTAAAGGCCGAAGAAAATGAGTCATCTCTGGGGGAAGGGGTGCTTGAGGATAAACGGGTAGGAGAGACAAGGATGGTGATGGTGGCAGAAGTAACAGTCCTCTCCACCTTCACCCTCGTTCATGACTCTGTTCTGCTATACAGTTCTGAATTTAATGAGTGACAAAGATTACTGTGACCCTTTTAAAAAGGCAAGTGGAGGCGAGTTTCGAAAACATGACATATATATAAGTGGGGGGGTGCAGGAAGGAGAAATTTAAATTAAGGAGTTTGTTTTTACCTAACTCATATTGGCCTGTAGTGGAAGGCAAGGGGGAGCTTGCACAATACTAGCCCAGGGCGGCCTGAACCCTTAAATCAGGCCCTGCAAATCTCTCAGTAAGGGCGCAAAACGTATAAAAGTTCCTTGTTCTAATAAGGGAGTTTGAAGGTCAGTATTTAACAAACATGTTATATTATACAACAATCACTGGATAAATATAAATAAAACTGAGGAAAGCTATTGGCAAACACTAGGTTTGATGAAAATTCTATTCCCTTGATAAAAAGATGGATTTGTCTCCTTAATGTACATGAAATCTGAGGAAAATGTATGTGGGGGATCAAAGGACACCGGAATCAGGCTTCACAGTTATTAGTGGATAGAGATACTCGAACAGGCTGCAAATATTTTCCCCAAGTTCAAGCTGGTTTTACCATTTTCAAGTTCAATTAATAAATTTTAAGTTGTATTCATGGCAAACATCAAACAGCGCACTGTTCGCTTATAAAAATATTAAAGTAATACTTTATTATTTAAACTGTGTATAAAATACTAATTTCAAGTCAAATGGCGAACGCGATCAATATATTCGAATCAGGGTCTATTGACAACTATAGCAAGAATATGTTCTGGCCTCCAAACTGATTAAAATTCAACACAATTTTGAACCAAATCAAACTTTTCAAACATTGTTACTATTGGATCAGTAAGTGCTAGCAATGAGGGAGATACACTGGAGACTCCTGTGGCCCTTTCACAGTCTCTTGGGATTTAAAAAAAAATAAAAAATAAATGGTGTGGTAAAAATACAACCGTTTCTTACCATATATCTCTCAATAAAAAAAATACATGTGTTTGGTATCTGTTTAGTCAGGAAACCTTGCTTATGTATGTTTGGCGTGAATATGATTGTATCTTGTTTTTGCCTGTTTTCCTGTATATTGCCTATTAGTTATTTATTCCATTTGTATTTATTACACACTGTAAAACAAAAATGGGGAAAAGGGTCTTAATTACTATAATTTAAAAAAAAAGTTGTGTTGTTTGAAGTGTAAAACAGCTGCTGTCAGTGGGGTTAATGTTTATCTTCAAGATAAAATGAAGCATTTACGATGAGTTTCTGAAACAGGTTAAGTCCATGCAAATAGTTGTGAATATAAAAAACAGTCCTGTACATATTTGTCTTTTATGTGTTTTGAGCATTATTTTAAATGTTTGTTGTTCGATTTCAATGTACCTGAGGAGTGTCAGCCCAGCAAAAATGAACATTCATCCCAATAGGAGTGCATTATAAATGAGATGCGGCTAAGAAGTGTTTTTAGATATGTAATTGGCTTGAAAAAGAAAGAACAATGTCTGTTTTGTCACAGCTGCAGAACGGTGGCCTGAGTGCCATGATCGTAGCTTAATCATGGAGCTTATAGCGCTGATCCTTCTCCAACTTGCAGTACAGTTGGGTCTGACCACCTTTCACATCAGAATGATATACTGATTAAGAGAAATCTGAATAAATCTAACTAACACTATGTGCTCCACTACTGACATAAATGTAGACGATAGATGCCAATAGCCACGTTACCTGCCCACATACAAGTAAAGGGATTCTACCTTACAATTTATCCTAATGATCAGAATTGGAATGGTGAGTATTTTTGCTTTTCTAAACATAGTTTTGTTACATCAATCAGTGGTGGCCAAGATAATATTTATCAGAACATATGTGTCCATTAAATGTGCTACACAAATGATTCACAGAAAAGAGGCAGGCTGCAAATATTCCATTTAAAATGACTCTCATCCCTCTCAATCCAATTAGGACATCACGGAGCTGCTGTAACATGGTTTTTCCACTACCAATAATAGACAGTTCAGGATAGAGAGACAACCAAATCCATACACCAATTCTGGCACTACTGTGTAAAAATCACTGCAAGACAGCCGATTGTGGGAACTCCTGGTAGTGCTGCTACATATGAACCTTGTAAGAGCCACATGAGATTACCAGGTCACCTGTTGCCCACCACTAATGTATATCTTTAAATGCATGCAAGCTAATCAATCAAGATAAATGCACATACAAAGCAATGGTATATGGACGGCAAACTTACATGACACTGCATGGCACACGGGAATCAGCATTGAAGGGAGGGCATGAAATAGAAAATAGTTAATTGCATCAGAAACAGCTGATAAAATATTGTTGTATAGCTTAGATAAAAACACAAGAGCAGCAATATACAGATTCAAACTGATAACATAAAACAAAACTTTCTTGAGGGGTGAAAATGTGTGGCTTGTAAAAAAAAAAAAAAAAAATGCAGTTATAGTCAGCCTTCTAGTTATATTGGTGGTGACATAACTTACAAACCAAGCACTACCTTAAGAAAATCAGATTTTTGGACAATGTATCTAAAATCGCTTCCAGGGGGTAAATGTATGAACCTCCGGATTCTTCAACTCCGGCGAGTTCAGCGTCTTCGGAGACTTCCCTTTACAAGGCAGCACCGATTTAAATTTAAGCGCTGAAGACGCTGAACGCGCCGGAGTTGAAGAATCCGGAGGTTCATACATTTACCCACAGGTCTAGATCAAAAGCAAAACTATCTTCCTGAGACATTTGTTATTATGTCTTTGTAGAGTACTATACAAATGAAGAACAAATGAGTGACATGTGATGAAATATGGTGCTTGTCTCCATTCTAAAGTGACTTATGAGAAGAGTTCATGCAATGGCACTAGAGTGCTTATGAGCACACAGTGTCTTTGCATGACTGACTATGCAATAGATGTAAATAGGTTTTATGCAAGCTTGTGATTCTATGTACAATGGTTTTCATGGTCCATTTGCATTTCTGTTTAATGCTCTTACAAGAAAACTGCACTATTGAGCCATACATGAACTAGTGACAATATGAATCACAACATCAAAATAAAAAAGTTATGAAATGAAAATAATGTAATAGTTTTATTGTGGAATTATTTTGTCTCCTGTGTGGAGATTACATCAAACACAGAACTGTGAATTAATATGGGCAACCCTCATACTGCTAATTGTTTGAAAGAAGAGTTTTTTAGTTTTAGTTTAGTGTACTGCTGCCATCTAGTGATCACCATCTAGATAACAATGCAAAGGATAGAACTAATAATGCTACAAAAATTGCATAGACTATTCTGAGCAAATTCATTTATACATGCAGTTCTTACCATGCTGGGATTAAAGAACACAATGTGCTTTAAATGTTTACACTTATCAGATTCATATCCATTCTAACCATTACCTGAAATAAACACAGCAAGCCAAATTGAAACCACTTTCTTACTGACTGGACTGCGTTTGGATATGGACAAATAAAGAACCACAAAAAGTGTGTCTACTTGTCCGTCTAGCACCTTTCATGGTGCAAACCTATATTGGCGTGTTTGGATATGTCGCTATAAAAGCAATTGGCCCAGATGTTTAAACTGTTGTTCTCACATTGCTTAAACTGCACCTAGAAAGGTGTTTCCTGCAAGGGCAAAAAGACTGTGCACCCTCCCGTAGTCCAAGCAAAGCCCCCGTAAATGTGACCTCTGTACTCATCATGTCCTGCAAAATAATTTTTTTATTTCTGCACTTGTACCAAAGTAGGCACATTAAAGCACCCAATTCATAAAAAATGTCATCGATCCATCCAGGTCCCCCCATCGGCCAATGCGGGATAGCATACCTTGTTTGCTTCAGGCTATGATCCCGAAATTGGCCAAATTTCAAAGTCACAAAACCCTTAACTAGATGTTTTCCACTAGCTTTCTATAATTGGTGCCCTTCTTCTAATATTTACTATGAGTGGAACCTATTAGGACCTACATGTTAATGGTATTTATATTTAAATGCCAAACAAACATAGTTAATGCGAAAGGCACAGAGTGTAAACGAGGAGAAGACCTGTCAGACATCTGTAAAGTCCATAATACACGAAATCATGAGAAGCAATTTACACCTTATAATTCAAAGATATTTGTTAAACCATCCTCAATGTTTCTATACAAACAAGTACCATTGATGGGATGTGTCCTGATGATGATGCATATTTGAAATGTAACCGCAATGAGGAGTTACTAAATATATTTGTATTATAAGGTGTGCACTGCTATTCATGATTTGACTAAAGACACAAATAATTTCCAAACTTCAGGGTTAGCGTTTAAAGTGGGCTCAATCTATATAAAATAAAGATTAAATGCCTGAAAGATACCATCAAGTCTTTCCCAAGAGAAAATAGCTGTGTGTCATCAGAACTCTTATTATAGACTGCCATCTTTCTGTGAAATAAAGTCATTGCCACATGAGGGGAAGAAAAAAATAAGTTGTGCAACATCAGATTTTTCTTTTCATGCCTTTACATGGTAATTTGATTTTCCATCACAAAATATTCTCAGAAGAGCATAGTATCACCAATATGAGATCACCAACTCAGAAGAAAAGGACTCTGTACAACTGATGAAACCACTTATAAAAGAAATCAGTTACTTTCAAATGTCAACCACGAGCTTCTTAAGGGCAGTTTACAACAATGGGTTTTCAGAACTCTTTTTTATACATCATGCATGTGACGCTTTACTCCTGACTGTTCTTGATAAGGTATAAATGACTAAGATAATAACTTAAGTTTCATAATTGAAAGAGTTATTTACAGTTATAACTTATGGTGGGTTTTTTTTAGGAACAGAGTAGAGGTTGTCATCTTAATCTCCTGCACAAGCTGTATCCAATCAGATCATGGAAATGTTTATAGAAACACTGAGTAGTTCAGGATGCTGCTGATGTGAGAGGAAGTGTGACCTGTCCACTGAGGACATGGCTTCATGTGATGGGAATGTCATGAGATGAGAAGGGGAGTAATAGCAATTGGGAGGCCACATGATGAGTCTTAAAGCATAATGCCAACCAAAAAGTTAAAATGCAGTTTTGGGTGCAATATCATTAAGTAAACCCCAGCTTGGGTGTAGGTGCATACAACTAAGTACTCTCATTGCTTTTGCCAACTCGGTTCCCCCTCACCTCCAAGTCAGGCAGCATACTGTCCACGGACAACACGCGACCTGCAAAAGGCGAGCAGGAGTAAGCAGGGAAGCAGTAGGTGGGTACAGTGTGTTGGGGGACCCGCCGGAGACTGAAATCTGAACACCGTGTAAATAAGCTTTTGGGACCAAATTTTACTTAAAGTATAATTTACACCCTTGGGTGGAATATCCTCAAGACAGTAGAAAGAGCGTCCCCAAGTAAGATTTTGGTGACCAACAGACCTCTATATGAAACAAAACTCATACAACCTGGTCGGGTCATTGTGTGATCTATTCCTGACTAACAATTTTCACAATCAAGTAGCCAAGTAACATTCCAAAATGTTATATTTGGAGTCACACAAAAATCCCACTGCATCAACATAAGATCAACTAATCATAAGGCTTGTTATGAAAACATTCTTACCTTTGTAAATATTTAAAGTGATGTTCCGCACTGCCACTCTAACCATGTGCTCAGGGTGGTTAAAGAATTTGATGGCCTCAGTGTAAAGAGCAAAATCATTGGTGTGCTGGAGAAAAAATATAATCACAAGAAAAATACAAACTATGAGTGAGCGTAAGTGCGGAAAGTCAAATTGCATTCAAATATGAATAGATAAGATACATTTCGGTTCATAGGAAATATTTGTAACCATTTTCAGGTTGCAGGGTTTTCACCCCTTCATTGCCAAACTAAAGATCATATTTAGCAATGCATCAATTAAACTGGCCATCACCATTTCGTTAGTCCACACACCACCATGACTGACCGTCACCACAGAAAGGTTCTATCCACCGTAAGGTTAGTCAGACTGTAACGTTCCCTACCTATCTGGATTTAAATATACATGTAAAAGATGCCTTGCACAAAAATATACTGTATATAGAGTCATTAACAAATGGGGAGACTTGACACAAGGAATAAATTTAATCCCCATTTCTGGGATCAGGATGGCATTTATTTCTCCCCTGAGGAGTTAAATTGGCAGCTGCCAACAGGATAGGATGGAGTTTTGGAACTTTTGAAGGCCTCACTAATTGTGAACATTAAGGAGGTCCTATTTAGTGCTCTTTTCTGCTACTAAAAATCAGTATTCAAGGAAGGAATGTTATTAACCTCTATCCCGATTTACAAACTAGATTTTTCACTTACGTTCCCGTTAGCACAAACATTACTTTATGTAGCGGTTTTCTTAACAAGACCTCCTACTGGACCAGTTACAGGTTTAAATGTCTCATTTATTAAAGAGGAGTCCCTCGTGTCTGTCAATAACTATGGGATACTTATTAACTTCCCACATCATGCACTGCAGATGAAGCCTTGCTGTCTGCAGGATGCCACTGAACTCACCTTACTCACACCCAACATGTCATAGGTGGACACTTCCCTGAACATTACCTTAGGATCCCTAGGTATAGAAAAGGGTAAATTGCTATTGTAAATGGCAAAATACTATCCCATACAGACCAAGGTAACTGGCAGGAGGAGTCCTCTATTTCTAGAGATAAATTGGTGCAATTACAATATGGACTTGGCAGCATGCTTCGTACTGATGACAACTTATGCCAGGCATCTGTGGGTCTGGGAACGTCCACAAGATCTGCTCTGACTTTTCTTATTTTAAATTATCCTCCATATGTTTATTGGACACATTTGCTGCACTGATACCGTGTAAGATACTGTTATTCTTTCTCACTTTGTTCTATGCCAGAAAGGCAACAGCCATATCCTGGAAATTATCAGGCAAATCATCCCATTCTTAACCTATTTTTTTTTATTAATAGCTTATTGGTGAACCTATCTTCAAAAGGGACTGTCCCTATAAATGGTATACAATGGTACTTGCTGACAAATACTTCTACTGACATAGTGTTGTATGGTCCCAATTACCTCTGCTTTATTTGTGTGAGTTCAGTATGAAGGATTTCTAAATAATGTTTTCAATTTGATTGATTGAAGAATTTTATTGTATTCAAGCTGAGAAATGTGGCCCTTTTCCAGCATCATTAACTATGTAATATATGAAATTACCACAACACAGTACCTTCCCATCACTAGTCAGCAGGACTTCAGCAAAGTCAGTATGAAATATTTTTCTATAAAAGAGTCAATAGAAGATAAGCAAATATCATGATCACATGCAACCCGGAAAATGTATTTCTTTTCTTTTTCTGTAAATTCCACTTTAAAGGAACAGGTATGTGAAAAAGCAGGCATAAGAGCTAAAGACAGTGCTTCAAATATAGCACTGCTAAATATTATCAACGGCTGCCCTCTTGTGGCTTAATCTCTCTACATCGCAGGTTGGGCAATGCAATCTAACATCAGTTAAGAAAACACATAGGGCTAGATTTATTAAACGGCGAGTTTGAAAAAGTGGAGATGTTGCCTACAGCAACCAATCAGATTCTAGCTGTCATTTTGTAGGATGCACTAAATAAATGAAAGCTAGAATCTGATTGGTTGCTATAGACAACATCTCCACTTCTCCAAACCCGCTGTTTAGTAAATATACCCCATAGTATTCAAACAATTTGTACAGCTCAGTAAAACAACAAGGGTGCAAGTAAAACAACTTGGGCTTCAACAGGAAGGTGTTTTTCCCAAAAATAACAATCACATAATCATCCGCTATTTAACGGGAAAGAAGTTCGATTTGTCAATTAAAACTCCTCAAAATATTCAAAACACACAAAGGCATTTACGAAACTGCATCATGGGTAAAGAAAAAGCCATGCAATTTGGCAAGGATATATTCATTCATTCCAAAAGAGTTACTAATCAATATTTCCTCTGTGAAGCAATAGGAGAACTGTGACAAAGATCCTACGCTACAAAGTTCAATTTTATTACTTGTTGTAAACAAACCCCAATAGCAGCCAAAGGACTGTATTGTTACAAGAAGAGTTATTCCTGGTCATACATTTGTTACATAGATTGAGCAGTTAGTTTAATCATGCTTATAGTGAGTTTGTAATATAACAGTATATGTAATAACATAATGTAGTCATTAATTAGTTCAGGGAAAATATAGATGTATTTTAAAAGTATAACAGACAATGAACAATATAAGTAGAAACTATAAAGCATAAGCGAAAGAGCATTTACATGAAAACAAAAGATAAAACATAGAGAAAGGGAGGTAAGAGAATTGGATCTTGTTTCCACAAACGACAGCAAAAAGACAATACAACTGCAGGCACTAGAAAATAAATATAGTAGTAAAAGTAATTGAAAGGGGGACATGGGTGCGATATGCTTGACGCTCAAGCTCTGGGATTTACCCCGAGATTTAGTTCTGGCTTTCGCTCATTTTGTGCCATTTTTACCTGCTGCTATACATGTCCTGCACCCTCTGGTGAGGGTTATGACTCAGTTACTATTAGAGAGCTAGAATGGTGCTACAGCAACAACCAGGCCACCTGTGCGAGCTTCTGTAAGCTGTATCTTAAAAAAGGCTGCTCGTTCTGGTTGTCACTTTCGTCCAAACCATGCATATTGATCCTCCCCTATAACCATCAACCTTTGCCGACACAATAATAGCAGTTTATGCCAACTGTCAAGAAACTATTGCCGGAGAAATTGACCATATGCAATAACTGTTATCCTAGCATCTCCAGAACATTCAGGACTGCATTGCGCACTCAGAAAAGTTCTAAGTGAATGACGATATACTCTCTGGCTGCCGTTATTCAAACATTACAAAGCCCTTAAAGAGAGGGCAGAGAATGTTAACAAAATATACTGTTAGAATTGCTGGTCTTCCTGAACTAGTGGAGAAAAGAGAAGATTTAATCTTTATCGGGCAGCTCTTTGTTGCAGGGTCTTTTTCCAGAGGCTATTGTTTCCTTCTGCTTTTTAGATAAACAGGCACACAGGGTTTCAACTAGTTCACTTCTTCCAGTGCATTTCCTAGAACCTGTATCTTCCGCCTGCTGATTTATCAACTCAAGGATGCTATAATGGCTGCTGCCCATAAGAAATCCCAGCGCAAGGCTATATTTCAGGATTCAATATGGCGAACAAACAGTGTTTTTACTTCTCCCAATGAGCTGTCATAGTGGCTGGATACCCACACAAAATGTTGTTGGTTACTAGTAGATAAATAGCTTTCTATGTTTTGAGGTTCGCCCTTCTTGGGTAATTGCTTAACCTAGCTCAGATATGGTCTTTTTTCTACAGTTCTTGATAGCTTTCTTTCATTGAGCATCACAAGGACCAATATACCGTTACTATGGCTGTTGCAGTAGGTGACTCAATCACTCGTAGAATTAATGCCATAGATTCACTTAGACATTGAGTTTTATGAGATTTGCTCATTAGTGTGAATTAATAGACTACTAAAATAAGCTTTACCTTCCTATGGTAGGATGCTAGGAGCAGTGGGGTTGGTTAGGGCTGCAGTAACTGTTCTCTTATGTTGGGTTTGCGGCCACTCATCCTTCCAGGTTAAACCTGCACACTGAGGGTCTGGCCAAGACTCTTTAACCCCTCTGAGCTCCCTTATGTTATTGTGTCACTGCCACAGGTTTATTTTCCCAAGATAAATTATGGTGACCTTTAAATGCATATCATAAAATATAACAGGTTGAATTCTGAAAACAAATAATTAAAAGTGCAAGCATTTAAATCCCATATGAAACCCATTTACAAGGTAAACTAATTTCAAGCCTAAAGAGACACTGGCTTGGACATACACCATGCCACTTATTCTGCAAATTCAAAAGGGTTATCGCCCACCCAAGTCCTTACCAATTATTGGATCTAAAGCTGAAATTTTGCTTGGAAATACTTCATGCATTTATCTATAATAGCCACTATGGAACAGTCAGACATTATCTTCCTTCAATTCAAATTAGACCAACTGTGGCTTAGTTTAAGGCTGATAAACTTAATTTAATTTGTGGCTTCCTCCTGAATTGGAAACATTAAGCTCAACTTTCACAGATAAGGAAAAGTTGCAACCTTTGGCTTCTTCATGTGACCCTTCAAGATACATGAAAGTGGAAGTACCGTAATGGTAACACCTACTCTTGTCATCCATAGGATGTTCTCTAGCATGGACTTCTTTGGCTCCTGAAGTATTTGCAATTTTTTTGGCCAAAAAATACATGTTAACTAACGGCATCTCAGATTATTAATGACCCAGTTGTGTTAGCAATGGAGCAGGCAATCAGGCACTCTTGGTAACCAAATGGCAATTCAACTTTATCAATACATGATTCCTTTAAGGCAGTCTTCAATGGCTCTATAATGACAAATAAGGTAGCCCTAAAGAGGAAATCACAAGGAGCGGTTGTAAACGTTTATTTGTTAGCAGATGCAGAGGAGACCAAATATGTACATATAAATTTTAAGTGGTGACAAGGACTCCACTCTTTGCTCTTTGTTTAGTATAAGTGTCACATCCACAAAAGTACCTTTTGGGGCAAACAACAAGAAAGTTTCAGCAAAGGGATAATAATGGCAATATACTCTTATACTGGCTTGAGAGCAGAGTGCACACACCTGCAATCCTCTGATACAGGTAGGTGCTGGGACTGTTGTTGATATATTGTCTATACGCTGTATATCTCTTTCACCATGTGTTAGAGAGTGGTGCCAACTACCAGCCTTTATGGCTGAGGCCTTATTTGCAGCTATTTTAAAACCCAACCCAAGTCTGTGTTCATTGTATAGTTCAATTTAGTGAAAATGGTATGGATAAATAAAGCATATATTACAAATACATCGCGATCAGACTAGGTCAATTCACATAACTGAAATGTATTGTAGATATCCACTGACTGGGAACAATGATGCTAACTACATGTTCCTTGTGGCCATAATGCTGAAAAAGCCCATAGAATGGCTATATGTTTGGCAGGTACTCTGAAGGTTTGCGATTGGCGCAAAATTCCTTACTTGGATTAAACCGCTGTATAGCTCTCCATTAGTAAAGCTGAGAAGAGATATTAAATATCCCTATCAGCTGTAGAAGGAAATGCGGTGAACATGCCCTCTTTAAACTTCTGCCTCAAGTGGAATTTAAAAAGCGACTATGAACACATCAGGAGGAGGGGACGTGTTTATTTTTAAATTGAAAGGGAGGAATTCAATTCTCAAAAAAATCAGCGCAAGGTGCCTCCGGAATGGCCTCGAGACACCTTGTGCAAATTTTTTTTCTTTACAGAAATAACGCCCATTGTTTCTCACACCCCATAGAGTTGAGAGCAAAACTGCGTATTATTTTTTACTGTGATAACGGTAAAAATGCACGGCCGTGATGTTCCTCAAAACATTGTGGCCAATTGAATTCCCCCCTAAGTTTTTAATTGTCATATTGACAGTTTTTAATTATAAAAGGTGAAAACACTAGGGGAATGTTTCCCTGTATTTCCTGAAAAAACAATATTTTGATTGGAGGGCTGCATCGTTTAAATAAACTGAAGATTTGGATATGACATAAGTCCTGACTGCCATGCACTATTTGCAAGTGTGATTGCATTTGGGTGAGGTCTGTCACCGATGAAACAGGCTACACATGTGTTTATCTTCTTGGAGGTGCTGTATCACTGCTTGTTAGTTGAGAATTATGGAGACGAGAAACCTCTTGATTTCTATTATCTGAAGAGTGATTTTATTTGGGTGAATCTGTATCTAGCTGAAAGAGCTTCACATCTGCTTGTATTTCAGTACCCAAACAAAAGAAAACAAAGAAATTTAAGGAGGAGTATATATTTGGAATAACCGGACAATAACACCCTACACTAAATAAACAACATTTGCTTTTAGTTCACTTTCTAGCAAATTCAATAAGAAAAAAATATTTTTTGCCCATTTTGGGTACACTTTCTTTGCTGTGTCAAGAGATATAAGCAAACTAATGGTATTTTCTGAAAATTCAAAGTCTTCTGAAAATAAAGAAAGGTATAATTTGGGTAATGCATATACAAATTACTAATAGGGAAATTAGAATGTGACCAGACCAAAAAGTGCCAAAATAGACTCAGCAGTCAATGGGTTAAAGGATTCAAACTAATTACAGATATTGGTTGCAGATTAAGAAAAGAACTTGGAGGGCAACTATCCGTGGAAAATTAAAAATTTATGACCTGCTATAAAATATTCATTAATAAGAGTTACTTATATTCACAACTGGGATAGAACAAATTGGTTTAAAATATAAGTTTCAAACTCACCTCATTGTAAAAGAAATGGACCGTGTGGCTGTTGAGTTTCACAGACAGTGTTTTCAGGAAGCAGATATAATAACCCATAATCTCTTCATCAGAAAAATCAAACTTGTGGACAATGATGGAATTCACATGATTATTAGACAACAAGTAATCTGTTGGTGAAAAAAAGTTGTACATTTCAAAATACACCGGGACTAACTTCAGGTCTCTGTATTTTGCTAAAGTTATTTTCACTATGTAAACATGTAATATATCACCAAGAAAGAGTTGCTAAACTACAAATTACGACATATTAGAGGAGAAGATCCTGACAGAACAATAAAAACCATACCCACTTTAGTTTTGCCACCACCTATTGAATAAGGGCAATAGGACCCCAATATACTATCTTACACTGGCACACAATGAGCACTCCTTGTTACACAGTTTAACAAGGCACACACCAGCAATCAAAGTGTTAACACTTAACCACCTCAAGGCTCTATGACACAAATGTACATGCAGGCACACACTCTAATTGCCGAGTTGTGAATACGTTTATATACCAAGCAAAGAGTTAGCATGGTCCACCAATCTCTTTCGTATAAACAGGCAGTGAATTCAGAGCAATAAAGACATCACTATTAAATTTTTAGATTTAATATACAAAAGGTACAATGTATACAGGTAATAAAACAACTAAGATGACATGACATACATAACAAAACAGGTTTAAAAATAAAGACAGTTTCAGAATATAAACATACATGAGCTGTATAATCTGCGCCATGGGAAATTGGCTTGGAAAATGGACAGCTTATCAATGATGATTGATTTCCCAAAAGACTGACAATTTTTCCCTTCACAACACAGGTTTTTAAGCAAAATCAAATGGAACGGCATTCACGGGGGCAGTGTGGATGCTAATGTGGGGGCAGAAGTGTCCCCTGGGTGTCACTTAGAGTTTGTTCAAAACTATCGTTAAAGTTTTGACCTGTCTTAACTTTTCTTAGATATATCCCAGAGACATGACTCCCCCATCAATAAACCGGTCATAATCTCCTGCACATTTAAAGAACACACATGATGGAATTATAACAATATGTTCCCTGGTACCTGTTATTCACAACCCTGATGTGGTTTTTGGCCCTCAGTATGGAGTGGCACACAGATTTCCCAAAATATGAAATATAAAGGCGTTTTCTTTGAACTTCATATCTCTATATACCTAAATAGATAGCCTTCATTTGTTGCCTTTGTCAACATGGCTTTCCCTAATTTACACCTAGTGGTTATTTTGTTTTTACAATACCTATTGAAAGCAAGTCTCCTCTAATTAGGAAGGGAAATACATGATTAAAGGCAATGGATGCCTGTGATCTGCATATCTTAAGTTGGTTTCCTCACAGTGGGTCTGCTCAACCTAATTAACTCCCACTGGGCTAATTGACAAAATGTTGTAAAGAAAAAAAAAAAAAAAAGAAAAAAAACCCTTATCAGAGGGGAAAATCATGGTAATTTCTATTTATCAATTAATATTTTATTTGGGGCCCTCATTCTGACAATACTCCTTCCTGCATTCTTCATTTTTTGCTACTTACCTCCTTCTACTGGCCTTTGTTCACCCTTCAGTACAGCTCATGCGCTTCCGCCTCACTACTCCATTACACCTTTGGTACTCACACCACCTCTCCCTCACTCTCCCAGTCACGTCCTCACCCTTCCTCCCACTCAGCCTCACTCTTCCACTAACCCACCCTACCAACTTGCCCTTTGGCTCTCCCCAGTGTGATACCACCCCTCTCCCTCTGTCATACTCCTCACACAACCTCCCTCTTCTTCCCCTCTCATTTAACCCCCCTTCTTCCATCCCCTGATTCACTATCTCTCTCATAAAGCCCCTTATTCCTACTTCACTCTTCCAACTTCCGTCTCGAACTTCTAGCCTCTACCTCAACAAGCCGCTCACCCTCACCTTCTTCATCCACCTCTCCTTCCTGACTGCTAGTGTCATCTTCGCTAGGCCTGGGCCGAGTCCCATCGCTACCCTCAACCATGCCCCCACCACAAAACAGCAACGTTAATTCTGATCTACATCTCCTTGCTTCTTTCTCCCCTTCTTCAGGGCCCTCTGGAAGCCAAATACACTGAAGTAAACTGTTCTCCATCCATGATCTTTTCATCTCCATCTCCTTTAACATTCTCAATGTAACATAAACTCTGTACTTCTTCGATGCTACTTCCCTTGCTGCCCACTCCTATAGGGGATCTCCCCTTCACCCAAAACACCAGGCCTGGTGACCTCCCTGGAGGTGGTGTGGTCATCCTTCTCTCTTCTCGCTGTACCTTCCACGTCATTCTCCCCAAAACCTCTTTCCCCTCCTTCTTCCTTAGAACTCCACCCCATCCATTTCATCTTCCCTATCCACCATAGTGTAGTGGTCATCTAACTCCCTTCGCGACCTGCCTCCTTCTTCCTCCTCCTTCCTTAACAATCTGGTGGGCTGGCTCCCCCACTTACGATTTTCTGACCTTCCCTCTCTCATCCTAGGAATTTTAAATATCACTATTAACCACCCATTGAACAATGCTACCACCAAACTTATTTCCCATGCTTCCTCTTTTGGCCCTCATCAATGGTCATCCTACCCCACCCACCCAAAGCCTTAGCAACTTTCGAGACCTCCTCTTCTCCCACCTCTGCGCCATTTCCAACTTCTCCAACTCTCTGTTCCTGCTCTCCAAACACCACCTGCTCTCCTTCACATTCTCACCTCCAACACCCTTCCCTTCCACCCTCAAAACCCAATTATTTCTCTAGCCTGCCACAGCCAAGCGGTCTCAATGTACAAGTGAACTCTCACCTCTGCCTATGACTCCGCCATCCCTGCCACCTTGGTCGCTCTAAACCATGGCACATGAAACACACCCTGTCTCTACAAAAACGTTATGTCATAGTAGAATGTCACTCAATGAAATATTACTCTCTTGCCGACTTCCAAAACTTTAAATTCATAATTTCTTCCTACAACTCCGCTTTGTCCCTTGCTAAACAAGTCTCTTATCTCCTCTCAGTCTTCCAATCCTCAGCTATGCTTCACCATATGCAATTCCCTCCTCTGTTCCCATTACCCTTGCAGTCCTGAATTTCACCACTTATTACTCTTCCAAAATTAGAACCATCAGAATAGAAATCTCCTCCGCTCATGCACCCCATGACCCTCCCTCCCAATAGCAGCTCTTTCTGGTGCTCCGTCCTCCCCAGCACAATGGATGAAGTCCAAGCTGTTTTTTCCCCTACTCCCTTCTCGATGTGCCCCATGATTCCATCCCCTCTTCCACAACGTCTGCCTCCAAAATTCTTGAGCGACTTGTGTACACCCACACCATCCTTTCCAAAAACTCCTGCCTCAATACTTACCAATCTGGTTTCCGCCCACTCCACTACACAGAAAAAGTCCTAAACTAAAGTCACCAATAATGATCTTTCTGCCAAACCAAAGGGTCACTTCTCTGTGCTTATCCTTGTGGACCTCTGTGGGGCTTTTGATACTGTGGACTACACACTCTTCTACTGCGCTCGCTCCAGTCCACTCCTCTTCACATCACTGTTCTCGCATGGTTCACATTCTAAAACTCCAGCCAATTTTTCTCAGTCATTCTCCAGTTCCTCCTCCCCCCTTTCTCGCTTCCCATTGGGGTGACATAAAGCTCCGCCTTCGGTGCTCTGCTCTTCTCAATCTACACCTCCTCACTTGAAGATCTAATCAGTTCCTTCAACCTGCAGTACCACCTCTACACCTAACATTAAAATCTATTTTCCATAATACTGAGATACATAGCAAGGAAAGATCAACAGGCAAAATATAAAGCCAATGTTTACAGATACTGTTTGTTCCTTGGTAACCATTAGATAAAGGTAGGTTTTAGACAAATATGAAAAACCAAACAAAATAAAATATAAAGCGATGTGTGTGGAAAGAAAAGGCTAGGTTAGGAAGGGGGTAAGGGTGGAGTATGTTCCAGGATTGTGTTGTAGCTCATATCTCAGGAAAGTTTGCATGTTGCTTTCTCTCAAATATAGCAGAATGTTGTTTTAGAATCTACACTATGTGGGGTATGTGTTTATTGTAATAAGTAAGGTTAATAAATGAAAGTATCTTTGAACTCTAACCATTGAACCCATATGGCAGAGAACTAAATCGATCATTGACCACAATGGTGATTTCATCTAAAGACAACTAAAGATCTATACGCCTGAACCACTCCTTAATGGAGGAAGGCGATGGGGATTTCAAGTGCACAGGGACAAATGCCTTGGTAGCATTGTTTAAATGCTTCAGGAGCGATATATTATTTATTGGAGATGGAAAAATTAAGAAGGGAAACGAGCCAAAACTCAAGATCTGGTGGCATGTCTGCCACCGTTATTTCTTTCTAAAGATTATTCACTGCTTGCTAATATGGGGTGTCTAGTGCAATCCCACCATATATGGATAAAGGGACCCATAGTAGAGTTCTATCTCCAGCAAGAGGCTGGAACACTGGGAGAAAATGTATGTGCACATTCCTTTACCTTCTTGACAGAATTTTAAACTATGAGTGAGCATACACTGAGTGAACATACATGGGTCTCAGGAAAGTTTGCATGTTGCTTTCTCTCAAATATAGCAGAATGTTGTTTTAGAATCTACACTATGTGGGGTATGTGTTTATTGTAATAAGTAAGGTTAATAAATGAAAGTATCTTTGAACTCTAACCATTGAACCCATATGGCAGAGAACTAAATCGATCATTGACCACAATGGTGATTTCATCTAAAGACAACTAAAGATCTATACGCCTGAACCACTCCTTAATGGAGGAAGGCGATGGGGATTTCAAGTGCACAGGGACAAATGCCTTGGTAGCATTGTTTAAATGCTTCAGGAGCGATATATTATTTATTGGAGATGGAAAAATTAAGAAGGGAAACGAGCCAAAACTCAAGATCTGGTGGCATGTCTGCCACCGTTATTTCTTTCTAAAGATTATTAACTGCTTGCTAATATGGGGTGTCTAGTGCAATCCCACCATATATGGATAAAGGGACCCATAGTAGAGTTCTATCTCCAGCAAGCGGCTGGAACACTGGGAGAAAATGTATGTGCACATTCCTTTACCTTCTTGACAAAATTTTAAACTATGAGTGAGCATACACTGAGTGAACATACATGGGTCTTTTGAAGTGTTTTAACCCATTCATTATGTGGTAAGGGTCTATGCACAGCTCTATTTCAAGCTTCACCAAAGCAGAGCATGGAGAGGGACAGGTCATCTATAAGATAATTCCCCTTTCAGTAATACCACTCGCATTTGTTACTACACATCTTTATCTTACTTCTTGCTTTAGATAACCCTTGTTACTCCTCTGTCACACTATGTTAATTTACTTGTCTCTACCCTTCATGTACTAACACTGTACAGAGTGTCAGAATTTTGTGGCACTTAAATAATAATTATATTAATAATATTAAAATGTAACAGGTTAGAGACATGATGGGCAATTACCAAAATGACTGATTGCTTAGACTAGAGGAATGGTTGGCTGCTTAGCTAGAGTGTTAGTTCAAAGTGTGTTAGGATTTAAATAGCATAAATCAGAGTTATAACAGAGTTACTATTAGTTATACATACCTTAAGCACAGAGGATATGAGAAGTGACTAATCTCTTCATCCTTTCTTTCATTAACAGGTAATTAATTATTTCTCCCTTGCATGCACCAGTGTTAGAACTGATTTTTTTTAATACATGATATGCTGTTATTTCACTGCTTGTTTAAGACTTTTATTGCTAGCCTTTATTGTGGACTGATTGAAGTCACTGATCATGTTTGATAACTATATATAATCTGTGTATAGTGGCTGCAACCCAGTGTTGGCTGCTTAGTTAGTGTGTTAGTTCAAGTGTATTAAGATTAACATGGCATAACTCAGAGTTATACCGGAGTTACACAGGAGGTAAAAAGGAGAACACTATCTGATACCACAGCTACAGCAAGACAAAGTCCAACAATCCAGTGAGTCCTCTTACCTTCCACCTCAAGTACCTGCCTTGGACACTCCTTACTGATTTGCAAGCATCGGTGGTAAGATCACTTGTGCTTTACTGAACCACTTGCAAACCTTTTTTTTTTTTTATATAAAATCTCAGTATGTCCAAGCTCTTCATTTGGATTATGGGTTGAGCACGATATGGGGACGGTGAATATGTCGATACTTATACTGTCGACATCAAAATCAAAATTGCCTTTTGAATGTCGACATTGTGACTGTCGAAAGTCACAATGTCACCATTTTAAACATGTCGACAGAATAAATATGTAGACATTTACACTGTCACCATTTTGATGTCGACAGTATAAGTGTTGATATATTCACAGTAAGCCGAATTACTACATCCCTTGTATTACCATGTTATTCTACCCATAGTAAGCCAACCTGTCTCCATGTTTTTCTCTGTTTTACACTGCACAATCTTCCTCTCCACTTACCTTCTACCTTATTCCTTTGTTCCTCATTATCCAGTCCAATTACCTCACCTATGTCAACCTACGCGATCGCCACTTCAATACAGCATCCTGCCAGTTGAACTGTTTAGTCTCCACCTTCTCTGCTTCCCACCTGGACTGCTAAACTTAATGTCCCCTTAGTTCCTATTGTTTCTCACTACTCCTCCCGTTAGAATGTAAGTTCTCACAGGCAGGGTCTACTATCCAAAGTCTTCCTTGTTTGTCCATTTCATGTCTGACACTGAATTGTTTCTGTATGTGACGTGATTTCTTCTGCTAAATTGCTTCCATGCTTTTATTATTCTGCTGTGTACCCATGTACTTGCTATGTCAACAGTTTTCACGTATGTCCTATTTGTACTACTATAAGGTGTTACGGAATCTGTGGCGCCATATAAACGAAGATGGTGAATGGTCAACAATATGAGAACCATACTTCAATGTAAAGAAAAAATGCAAAATCATGTCCTTGGGTTTCAAAAATAATAAGGCAAATAAGGTATCAATGACACAAGAATGACAACTATTGAGGAGGAAAGGGATCTAGGAGTTATTATTTCAGGTGAACTAAAAGGTTGGAAGACAATGTAAAAAGATACAATTTAGCAAGAAAATGCACAATTACATTCTACAAATAGTAATATAGTAGATATTCATGGTAAAAGGAAAGATTATGTTTAGTCAGTCAATGACGTACCAGTATGGAAGCTTTAAATAGATACTTACATAAAGATGTCTCATGGTTTATATTCTCAAACAGCATATTCAATGTCTGAAGAAGCTGCCCGCAGACGTATCGACCAGACTTTTGCCGCAGGATGTTCAAAAAGAAGACAAACATGTTTTTCTCCAGAAAGAAGCTGCAACACAGGGAACACATTGGTAAACCATTAGTATATGCTGAAGTACAGGAAGTAATGTTCAAATTAACAATTCTTGCAAAAATTGGTGGAAAAAATTATTAAGGGAGATGTCCATGTAGCTAAGCAGTAGATACATTTTTAGTGGCCTGGTAAAATCTGCTACCATGCAAATTTACAAGATTGTGTGAGTTGACAAGATTATCTATACATATTGGCAAGAATGAAACATACCATTAAATCCTTAACCTGGCCTTTCCAATCTCCAATTCAATGAACAATACAACTAGCGCAGGTATAAAAAACAGTGAAAAAAAAAAAATGGGAATAAAATTGTTTAATTATTTTTTCCCATGACCCCCTCCAAGTTAAAAAATGCGACTCACACAAAGATGTTAATGTCATATTGAATGAAGGTCACCCCAAATCTCCCATACCAGCACCCCAATATTTGTCCTCATAACACCAAGCTTATTCGAACTTCCACCTTAAGAATATCTGCATGTGGGCAGTGGCGGAACTACCGATGGTGCAGCAAGTATTGTGCAGCGGGGCTCATGCAGATAATAGGGACAGCTGCATGGCGAATGCAGAGGGCCGGGTTCCCTCCTCCCCGCACAGGGGAGAAACGAAAATGCAGACCTTTGGCCCTGGAGTCTATAAAAGTGTCAGAACCTTGTATCTTATATAAAGTACATATATTTGGTATCCCTATCCTCAGGTGAACTAACCAAAACGGAAATGCTATCAGTTATGAATAAACATATAAAAATTAACTTGTGCATAAGAAATACAAAATTTTGAATTACCTAGAGGACTACCCCTCATCTCTCATCTTTCTCTCCCATTCCCTTCTACATCTTACTTCCCCCAACCTTTGTGCATTCCAATATGTTAAATTCATGTATAAAAACGCTTCTTCCAGTTGTCAGAACATTGCATCAGAATCTTCTGAGCAACAATTTTGTTTCCCATATGATATGGTTCTAAAGTTGTCTATATACCATGCCAAAATATGAAATTTGTCCTGGTCAGCAAAGGGGAATACCATCCAGTCATGAGGTAATTAAATTTGCTTATAACAGAAAACAACAGTGATATGCTTACTATAGTGAGATATCTTATTTTTGACTTGTGCAGATTTATTTGTAAATGTTTCACTTAGACAGCGGCTATTCATGCAGTTGACTTTGCTCGCACACAGGTTGGAACAGACATGCTTTGAAAAACATTGGGCTGAATTCATAGAAGTGCTGGTTGCTTAAAAATAAAATAAAAACAAATTCTGAACACAGAATGCATAATTGCATTATTTAAGACGTCCTGAAAACTTTGAAATGCTTAATATTCACCAAAATGTAATTACGTTTTTTTTCTTATGATTGTTGCTCTTATCTAGAAAAAAGGGAGTTTCATTTATACACGTACAAGTTATTTTTTTTCCATCAAGTTTTTAAAGACAAAATTCACAAAGATAGACTAGTTTAGTTCTGAATTTCACTACGAAATAGTCACTTTTAAAATGATTTTAACACATACAAATTACTTTTGTAAATTCACCCTAACGTGAGTCAATTCAGCAGACTGCCCAAATCAGTCTTTAGAGCAATCTGACCTCACAGATTTTCCCTATTGCATGCATAAAGGTTTTTAAAGTACCAACTTGTACTACTGGCTATGTGCTCTGGGCTACCCGACCAACTAACCTTATTATAATTCATAATTTAAATGCACCCAAAAATAATTTAAATAAATAATCCACTGCAAAAACAAATTTAAGAAAATAGGTTTGCCCGATTTTGAGAGTATGGTCTAACATTTGAAACAATGTTATTTTATGAAGACTATATATCGACTTAAACAGACATGTGATTATCACAAGTAATACAGGGTGTGATTTCATGGTTTTTTATGAAACATATATTGTATTACTGTTTTACTTACTCAAAGACTGAGCTGTCATTCTGGTCTCCCCAGATAAGAATTTCTGTGATGGAACGAATTGTCTCCACTAGCAAATTGCGATTAAGGTCTGTGACTGTGGTGTTTTTTGTTAGGACATGATACATATACCTAGGAAACAATAATAGGAGAATTAGAGGGAGGGGGAGAATAAAGGAGACAAGATAGACATCAGGCTGCTATGGTGCCCTGTTAACCTGTTTGACCTATGCATTATATAATTTCCATTAAAAAAAATAGGGAAAAGGCAACAGACTCATTTGTTTTGAAATACAACAATGTTGTTGTTTTGAAATACATACAATGTATGAGCATTTTTTGTTATTGTTTTTTTAAACACATTTTCATTACATTGGTTTCACTGGGAATAACATAGTTATTCACATAGACAGAATGCCTGTAAACTGCTCCCATCTAAAGAGATCTAAATATCCTCTAATAGACCAACATAAACATTTTTTTAAATATAGAAGAGAAAATCAATGGCTGCTCCATTACATGGTTAGAATTAAAAGTTTACTCATTGCACATGATTATTTATTGTATTTTCTCTGTCCTGGGAACACTGCTGGTCTTAACTCTTGTCTACAATCAAAGGACACAACTGCAAAGTAAAGTTTAACTGGTCCTGACCTTGCAGAGCAAACATTGCCATGTGCTCAAAATCTATAGGTGCAACTATACTCGGAGATCTGCTGCTACTTACAGCTCTAGTAACTTCCTGTCATTATATAATGTCATTATATAATTGGCTGCCCACAGACTCAAACTGTCCAATAGGGGCAACAATTTGGTTAAGCTCAGAATTCATTAGAATTATGCTGTTTCTGGCATTCCAGATTTTGGGATTTTCTAGAGATTGTTCAACAGATTACGCAAAATAGAATAAACGGGAATGCAGGGAAAAGTTACATGGACACAAGTTCCATTATCAACCAAATAGCACAAAAAAAAGACTTCCTGCTATAACCACCGACATAGCAATATATAATTGTTTATTATGTTGATATGTAAAGTATACCACAGGGAATGTATCCATAGAAAGCAAACACAAATGTACAAAATAAAATAATCATCTTTACCACAATCACTGTTCCAAACTAATTGTTTATAATAAGCAGAATGTAAGAAAATAAACACGTGGGGCACAAACAACTATTGACTGTTACATAATCCATACAGCTCCTTCCATTAGCACATGCAACATTTTTCACCTCAGCAGATGCCTCTATTTCCAAGTATTCATTACATGTACTTTTCGTTTGAAACAATAAAAGGCAGATTACATCACAATTTTATCAATGAAAGGTGTACTTTGGTACCCGAGGTAGCCAGTACACGGTGGCTGTAAGATCCCAACCAGTGAACTATAAAAGATCTCCACAAACAATCCCTCTAAGTCATCCTGCAATTTGCTTGGTGGATAACTTTGCCTTTTGACTATTTGGGAGGTTGAGTGTAAGAGGATGGCCCAATAAGAGCACCTTTAGTTGGCAGTTCATTAAAGTGGCGCTAGCCTGTAATAATATGCTTAATCAACAACATGGTGCAACCCTTACCAATGAAACATACATTAGCCTTCATTAGATCGTATTGATTGCTACGGGTTATGGTACAATATTTTTATATAATGATTTAAATCTCCTAAACAGTAACTATAGACTGGCATACAATGGAAGAAGAACATTGCATAAGAGGAGGATACATACACTTGATTGGTTGCAATGAGTTACAGCACTTCTGTGTATCTCCACAATCCTTTAAATAATATCATGTAGTACACCCAAAAGTGACCTATCGATTATCATGTTGTAAGGCATAAAAACTTCTCAAGAACCTATGCTATCTTCTTGCTGCAAAGACTATGACAAGAGAAATGGAGTACTGGCAGTGGTAACTATGGAAAGAATCATGTCAAAAAACATTTCACCTATCCAACCCATGATTGTTGTATTGCATTATTCTGAAAACTTTGTATCACATTTACCAGTTTGTGTGGAAGTACTATAGAAGAACTACATTGGAAAATGTATTTCAAATGAACAAGTTAGCTCCTTTAAATGTAGAAACAAACCTAAAAAGCAAATGACAAACAAGAAGGCCTCATCACTATTTTTAATTTTGAGTCATACATAACCACAATTTTCTTTTTCATCACTCTTTGTAGATTTTATTAAATATGTATTTTTTTTAACTAATGAAAAGCCAGCATTAGAAATTCTATTGAGCATTAAACCGCATTATGTAGTTTTGAAACCCTGCTAAAATTACATATGCACAAACATAAAATCCTGTAACAATTTTTTAAGTTAAGCTGGGTACACACTACAGAAATTTCGACCAACTTTTTATGCCGAGCGATTTTACATGCGATCGATGTTCCGTTCGCTCGGTCCATGGACTGCATACACACTAGCCTTGTTTAGGACGATAAAGGGAAGAGCGGACGTCCCTTTAGCGACTTTTTACAGCCATGTTGTCCTGAGCAATGACTGTAATTTCATACTCACTGTTGTGGATCGGTCGGAAGTTTATACACACTACACAACGGAAACGAGATTGGAACGAAAATATTAAACGGTACGACCAACCAAATGAGGCGACAATCGTCCATTTGGGCAGACTTTCGACCATCGTGTCACTGCACACACTGACCCGACTTTTGAACGAGCGGTCGTATGTCGGCTGATTTAGCCGATTATTGCATGAAAACTGTGTAGTGTGTACCCAGCTTTACAAACTGTCCTTAATTTCCAGAAACTGTGTATCAGCATTTACAAACAGCAGATAAAAGTGATACTGTGAGTACAGCTGTCACAGTAAAAGCAGTATAATGTGTTATACTGTTACTAGAATTAATGTAATTACATAAACTAAATTAAGTTTTACCAAAATTCACCAAAGATACATAGCACTAGCTGTCAAATAGTTATATAATATTTTGAAGTATGTGGATGACAAGGATCCTGCAGAACTAGTGGTACATGAAAGCAAGCTTTAACAACCTTTGAGCATAAAACAGTTTAACTATATCTCTGTCATTTGAACATAATATTGCTCCCACTGGTGGGGACACTGCAGTTGGGTTACCACCTTGCAAGCTGGTCTCAGAGAAACTGTACAGGATAAGTCTTGGCCACATTGCAACAATGTCTCTGATTAGTATGAGTCTGTGTCACAGTGACAGCAGGAAGGATTAAGAAGGCACCTATACAGCTCAGAGCCTTGAACAGTACGAGGTGACCTGGTGCTGGCTCTGCCCCCTCTCTACACACTTACTTCAGCCGGTCCAGAGAGTGGATGCTGGATGCTGATCGACCGGAGCCGCTCACCCAGCTTTTCGACCTCCCGAACATTGTTGACCCGCGGTCCCGGTTAGTTCATCCTTCAAAACACTCTACACAACCCCCCACCCCCCCTCTGCCGGGAAAACAGCAGCTGAACCAGGGAGAGCGCTGTGCTCTGACTGCTGCTGGGACATGTAGTCAAACACAAGCACAGACTGTTGTTACTCAGCGACAATGTAAACTACGAGTCCCGGCATGCAAGGCGAGGTGGATTATGACGGGCTCTTCACCATTGTGACGACAACCCTAGCAGCCGAGGTCGGGCAATATTCGCTTCCTGCTGAGGTCTGGAGCTGGCTCTCTAGGTGGTGGGATGGGATATCGGGGACCCTCAAACTCCACACACTACTAGTGACCTTCACTAACCGGAATCCGCTTCACATTTGTCATATTGTATGATACAGCTTTATATTGAAGCATTATATTAAACCTCTAATCGTCCTCACATAGCACCATTACAGTGAGATTCAGTAGACTAGATGAACATGCCTGGGAAAATGTGCACATACCTTACTGCTGTCTAGGGCAAGCAAAACAATATGGCAAGCTCATTAAAATAAATTCATTGTACGAATTAAATTTCCCTATAGCTATGTATGTTAATTTGCTTATAAGAACATACTTATATAAGATATTTATTGTTTTACTAGAAACATAAACTGGTAGATAAAGACTGGTTGGTTCTTCTAGTTTTGTCTATTTCTCGTTTTTATTTTCTTTCCATACATTTGTAGGCAGGGACTGACTGGCAAATTTTAGCCTTTCCGGCTTGGTCCTTTCAGAAACATTTTAAAGGGGAAAAAATGCAGGTGACCCAGCCCAAGGTAGCCCAATATGGGACTGGTCTAAGGATAAAGATGCCCCCCAGCCAGCTCCCTCAAGTAGGCTTAACAACTTCAAGACTGGAGGTGTTCTGCCCCTTCAGGAGCAGTCCAATTTTTCTGTTGTGATGTATCGAGTTTGCACAGTTATTTATGACTTGTTGTTTTTTTTTATAATTATTATTTTGATAAATACAGATGTATGTAGCAAAACATGCAATACCTATAAATATTTATATAACAACCAACAGACAAACCAATACATTTAATTTATAACATTTTCTAAAAGCATGTGTTAATCCAAGATGAGAGAAATGGGGGAAAAAAAATCGATTAAACAACACCCCTTGGATCCAAATCTGGGTACCTCTATTCATGTAATGTAATTATTGGCTGGGCATTCTCAGCAAATATCCAGGAGGTCCATTGTTAAAACATTTCCTCTGTCATGATGTTGTTGATAATCTTTTCTTTGTGTGCCACCAACCAAATCAGAGCTTTAAGAAAGAGATATAAGGTGGCTTTGGTTGCTTCTAGCAGTCAAGTATTTCACAGCAGCTAATATGTCAAAAATGTGTGGTTATCAACATCTTGGGTTGTATAACACAGAAGATAAGGATTCATGGATCCTTAGGTACCTGAAGCTCAGTACTGAACCTCGCAACATTTGTACTCTATCCCAAAAATATATTATTTTTAGGGCATGTCCACCAGATATGGATAAATGTGCCCCTGTGTCCACACCAGTACCCCCCTGCCACCAGCACACATGTGAAACAGTGAACGAGAACCAATTATGTTTACAGACAGAAAGCACACTCTGTAGCAAAGTACTATAACTAGCCAATGATTATAAAAAGGTTTTTAAGGCTTAAATATAATCTAAGATTAAAAGAAGTGATCGTAAGGAAGATAGTGTATATATTTATATGTATCTGTCCAGTATTCTGCATAACCCATCGCTTTGCTGAGAGCTGATGTGATTCCCAGAAACTGGGACACTAGGACCCTGTGGAACAGGAAGGAGTCACAGGTTAATACAGGAGAGACACTAGGACCCAAGGGAAAATCCTGAGCTGAGAGGCTGCAAAAAAATTCCAGCCTTTGACAGAGAGAAAAATACTGCTGGGGAAGGAGCCACATTGTGTGTATACTGAGGAGACACTATGGTGGAGAATATAGAGGAAAATAGATAGAAAAAGACTGCTAACGAACTGGAGTGAGACAGCAGCAGTGAACAGGAAAATTGATAGAGTGACAGAGGAGCAGCAGTGACCACAGTTGATGAGACACAGTGGGAAGGAAGTCTGACATTAAAAAGTATGAGAGATGGCATTATAAAGAGAAATTCATAAAAATATGAAAAAAGATAAGGATGACAGAGAATGAACCGACAGTGAGATGTGTTTGTAAGTAGTGACAATTACTCTAACAGGAAAATGTAGCAAATAGATCCATATAGTTATCAGAATATCTGAAAATCGCTTTTATTATCAGTAAACTATCACCCACGATATGATTCAAGTATTTATATACAGCAGAAATTGCAAAAATCTGCATATAAATTATATACAGGGTCATTCCATATCAGATCACCCCAAGAAAATGAAATGACCACCACTCATCTCAGATTTTAATGAATATTTTTTTAGTTAACAGAAGATGCCCAAAAACTTTTTCTGCCAAATATCTCGACTGTCTGACCATTAGTTTCCGAAATATTGATTTTTCAATGTTTTAAATTATTTACTAATCGCAACATATTTGTTGATCGGTTTTGTTTCATGAAGTGTACCTGCACATCTTGTTCCTCCTCATTACATTGCATAATATACCCAATGTACCAGATTGTAACGTACACTGCTGCTATGTATGTTCCAGGATGCAGATCACTTTTGTCTACTTATTTGTGACTGTGGTTGTAGTGACACTTACTCTGGTTCCTCCTGTCTTTATGTTGTCTGATGACAAGCGGTATATGTGTAGCTCATTACAAATAGACCGAAATCTGTGATGAGTACGTGTTCCTGCCATAGTCTTTGCTGGTTCTAAACAGCTATGCAGCTTGGTTTTGCAGTCTTGTATTTCATTGTTTGACATGTAGAAATACTTTATGCCATACAGATTTTCATTTGCCCAATTATACAGGTTCAAAGATGTCAAGATGTGATGGGTTTCCACTGTTTGCAGACTGGTGCGGTTGGCTAGACTTTAACTGTCCCTCCAATCTCATCACATGGACTCTTACCATGAGATGTGGCAAAAAAATTCCGATCTGCTTGAATGTTGTAATCATCCTTATGGAAGCATAAATTCAAAAACTTTTTGCTGTTCTTGTATTGTGCACTACCACTATCACTAAAGTAGTGATAAATAATTTTGGTAATAGTTCTGATAAGTGTTTCATAACGTGGAAGTCAAATAATTGGATGAAGTAAACTAAATTGATTAATATTGTTTTACCACACGATTCCTATTAGTACGCCACATGTAATGACGCAATCGTACGGATTAATAACACACATTTACATTCGCACTTAAACTTGTAAATAAGGTTCTAATCCACATTTATTTATTAGTAAAATGCATTAGAGATTACTTATACATAGATAAAACTATAGTAAAGGTATTTATGGTTCAGGTCCTCTAAAAGGTAGAGTTTTGTCTCATATTAAAGCTTATTTCACCAGCATTAACCCGGTTTCGACAGAGTAGCGATCACATCTGTGGGTCACAAGTTATGAGCAATATGAGATAAATACTCAAAAGTACTTTGTTTATAGGTCAGTTTAAACTGGTTATTCAGCAGGAAAACACGCAGGTAACAGTTGGAGTAAGTTACCCTTGAAAAAGATCAAATGAACTGACCTATGACCAGCAGGCAACTGGAACATCGTTAACCCTGGACCAATGAAGACCTCTCTTGGTGTTATCTGTGTGTATTCGTGACATCATCACTGTTTTTGTTAACAAACTGCATATAAGCTCCCTGGGACAGTGTCTTTTTTCTCTTTTCCTGATAATAGACAACATGATTGTATTGACCTGGGCCCAGGACAAGCTTTGCGAAAATGTAATGTATTTGGGTTCATACTTTTCTGTTTATTGTTATATCTTATATACTTCAGCATTGCTTACTGTAAATCCTGCTAACTTTTGCTATTAAATATCTGTGCGTTGGAACCACAATAATCGCATTGGACAATGTTTATTAGTGGCAATAAAACGAACATTACAATATCTACCGTAATGAAGGCATGCACAGTTATGGCTATATGGTCACGGGTATCACTTTTAATGCACAGACTCACACAGTTTAAAGTGTCACACTCATCTTGCCTAAAATATACAGGAAATGAGTGGAGTGTTGCTTGTGAATTATCCAGGTGGAATCCTTGTGTTACATTCCGATACACAAATTAATAAAATCTAGTAACACAATAGCTTCTGTTTCTTGTTGAATGGTTTCCTTCATCTGGCGTAGTTATTCAGGCTGGGACTTCAGCAACAGCACTACAAATAACTTCATGGAATTGTTCCACAGTAGTAGTGATTGTAACCAATTTACTTTGGTCAGTGTGGACCCACTGCTTATAGACAATTTTGTCTTCATCATCCATGTCACTATCATGAAAAAGTTTTTCAAGTTTTTCAACTATTTTGTGAAGTGCTTCCAGACCTCGGCATTTGTCACATTGTTGAAGTATACAAGCTTTTGAGACTGAAGAACAAACAATGATTTCAGTTAGGTCTTTGTAATCCATCTTTAGTTATGGAGCAGTGTGATGTCTAAGTAGTATATCTAATGACTGATTGTTATTTTCTGTTGAATTCATGTATGACAATATATATTGTATGTAACCTTGTAATGTAATCTCAATGTGCGCTTTGCTAGATGGTATGAGTTTGAACCTATGCAAATGTCAATAGTGTCATGTTAATAGTACTGAAGAGGCCACTGACCGGTATTGACGCATCTAGATTGAGAAGTGCGGAGTCTAACACACCCCCAGTATTCTCCAGGGACCCCCACAAGGAGGTATGGGCTTGTCTGCGTGAGGTGTGCAGGTCGCGGTTCTCCAAACTAGTCACCAGTGCAGTGGAGCGCACACAGGAGAGCAGATTGCGGATGCAAACAGCCGAAACAAAGTACACAAGGGTATAACGAGGAGAATGGTCAGAGGAAGCCGAGGTCAGGAACTTGCTGGACAAGAGGTACTGAACAAATAAGCCGAAGAATAGTCAGGAAACAAGCCAAAAGTCAGCAATGGATATAGGAACAGGTAACTGGAACGCTGGAGACTGGAAAACCAATACTCTGGCAAAGATCTGAAGCTGGGAGGTTCCTAAAATAGAGGGAAGTGGTGCCTGATAGGGTGGTGACAATTAGGAATCAAATGCAGCTGAAAACACCGGCAGAAAGAGGAGAAAGTGTCCCGTTGCCTAGCAACAGGACGCAGAGGTCACTGCGCACGCAGCGATGATCGGAAGTGCTTGGCAACGGGACGCGCGTCGGCAGAAAGACAGGCATCCATCCCCAGGAAACACATGCACAGTATGGGGGACGGTGCCTGACAAATAGACTTTTGAAATTATCCAGAGATAGATAAGCATCTCTGAGGAGTTTTTTGGATATGTAGAGAATGTGGACCTGACCATCCAAGCAAGGTGAGAATTCGGGTCCTGTGAATGTTCCAGATCTCAGGACATCCCTAGCTCACTTTGAAAGCCCTGTGACAATTCAGAGATGAATCTGTACTTATTGACAGCGAAACTCCAAAGGTGGGGGTATGATAGCTGTGTGGAAAAGGGTTTAAAATCTTCTGCCTTAGACAATAATGTGTGCATTTTCATGAGGGAGTCTATCAAGACTGAAATGTCCCAACTTTCTCAGTAGTGTTCCCTCACACACACCAAGGGGTAAATGTATAATAAATCCTTTGTGGTGGCAGAAAAGGTGTATTAATTGCTAAGTGACTAAGGTGACGGCTAGCTGTTCAGATTGCTGTATCTAGGACAGGCTGGACAGTTCGTGACAAGCAGCAACCAATAATTTTAAGTTTTGGTGAGTTTCACAAACACACTGAATGCATACCTCTTGCAGCAAGCTTTACACACCATGGAGGTTGTAAGGAAAAAAACTTAGCCAATCCAAATCCAATGTCTGGGAAATGGTCATTGAAAACAAGATAAAGCTCTTTCAAGTTTACTAGGAGTAGACCTTTCTGTTTGTGAATTCTTTTTCCTCCCAGAAATTTTACAGAAGCAAACTCTTTCCAGGGTACATCCGAGAATGTTCATCATCTTCGTAAAACTGCTGTACTTGATTAACGATTAATACAAGAATGGCTTTCCTCTATATATTTTAGATTCAGTATTTCATGGGTTGCTTTAAGTTTTCTTGATTGTTTTACCATGTATTCTGGGACATTAAATTCTTCTGCAGTCTGCTTAATTGTCCAGCTATCTGAACATTTGCTTACTTTCTGGGGTGATTCCTGTGATGTGCTAGGAAGAGACAATATTTGAGTAAGCTTGTCTTGAATAGCTGTACTTGCCTGCTCTTTCTTTTAGTAAAAGCCTCCTGATGTCTTCTCTTTACCCCATGCAATTTCACTGGTGTACAGCCAAGCTTTGCAATACTTTGATTCATCTCATATGTTTCTGCAGGTTCAGTTAAACTCTACTCCGGGGATTGAACTTCTGTTGACATATCTATGTCTTTGTTCTTTACAGTGTGACAGTTGAATTCTGCATTTTGGGCAAAGTTTCTGTCCTGCCTTAATATTAGCATGAGGATGACACTCACCATGTTCTTTGGCCCACTTCAGTGACAACACAACTCTTTAGCTTTTTCTAGCTCCTTTTTCGTGAGACAAAGGATTACAGCATGTTTTCTGAAATTCTTCATAGTTTTACAGCAGTACCTTTTCATGATGGTAGCAGACTGAGGTTCCACAGTCACTGGTGTACAGCCAAGCTTTGCAATACTTTGATTCATCTCATATGTTTCTGCAGGTTCAGTTAAACTCTACAACGGGGATTGAACTTCTGTTGACATATCTATGTCTTTGTTCTTTACAGTGTGACAGTTGAATTCTGCATTTTGGGCAAAGTTTCTGTCCTGCCTTAATAATAGCATGAGGATGACACTCACCATGTTCTTTGGCCCACTTCAGTGACAACACAACTCTTTAGCTTTTTCTAGCTCCTTTTTCATGAGACAAAGGATTACAGCATGTTTTCTGAAATTCTTCATAGTTTTACAGCAGTACCTTTTCATGATGGTAGCAGACTGAGGTTCCACAGTCACTGGTTGCTTTTGAAATTTCAGTTCTCAGAATCAAAAGTTATTTTTCTTCATCTGTAAAGTGGTCCCAGCTATGTAATCCAGTGGTTTTTGAGTTGATAGTATGGCAGTCAGTATTTAAGACTACCAAATGTGCACTTTGGAGGAGCAGTCTCTCTCTATCTTTCTCTGGAAAGTTTAAGTTTTGAAAGGGAATCCCCTTCTCATCAGTTTCCGTATAGGAGGGTTATCCTGTTGCCTAAGTTTTGTTCACTTTTTGGGTATGATTTTTAACCTAGCATGGTTTCTTGTGTAAATTATGTATACAGTACAACAGTAATGGAACGTCAACTTTTTTCTCCAGTATGAAACAGAGTACCATGATGATTTTTTCGTGGTAGCAATGTATATCTTTGTTAAGCACCTAAAGAAATGGGATAGCCAATGTTGATTTAACCTAGTCTTTTTTAATTCTGTTCCAAAAGCATGCATTTTTGCTGTAACTCGAAACATAAAGCAGAAGCAGATACAGTAATTTGGTTTGGATTCGGGACGAAAAGCTACCGTATGGGCCCAGATTTTGAGGTAATTCCTTAATAAGCACCCATAATACTTCAAATAAACTGCAATAAATAATTTGCGATTAGTAAATAGTGTAATACATTGAAAAATCAATATTTCGGAAACTATCGGTCAGACACAGTGGCGGATCCAGGGATCCCCCTAGCAGGGGCTTGCTGCCGGCGGCTGCACACTGTGCAGGTCCGTTCGGCAGTGATAATGTGCTGCCCGGCTGCTCTGATTGTGTTTTAAACACAATCAGAGCAGCGGGACAGCACACTGTCACTGCCTAACGGACCTGCACATACTGTGCAGCCGCCGGCAGCATTAGAAAGGGGGCGGGGCCTAAATCGCCCCCCCTATATCGCCCGGGGTAGAAAAAAATTCTAGATCTGCCCATGGTCAGACAGTCAAGATATTTGCCAGAAATAGTTTTTTGGACACCCTCTGTTAACTAAAAAAAATTTGTTAAAATCTGAGATGGGAGGTGGTCATATCATTTTCTTGGGGTGATCTGATATGGAATGACCCTGTATATAATTCATATGCAGCTCTTTGCACAATTTCTGCTGTATATAAATACTTGAATCATATTGTGGGTGATAGTTTACTGATAATAAAAGCGATTTTCAGATATTCTGATAACTACATGAATCTATTTGCTGCATTTTCCTGTTAGAGTAATTGTCAGTACTTACAAACACATTCTCTTCTGTGGAATGCATGACCCTACAGTGTAATTAGAGTCAATTGCCTAACAAAGGTTGTAGGATTAAAAGCATCTCAGTTTTTTTATTTATTCCTCACAGCTTATATGAGGAAATATGCTGAACATTTTGTTGAAAGTTGAAAGTCATGTTTAATCACTAGAGAAGTGTGATGTGTGTCCGGGGACAGAGACTCTTATCTAACAGTCACAGTCACACAGGAACTCCATTTTAAACTGTAACCAACTGTCAGCTCAGAGACATCTTCCATCTTGTGGTTGTCACCTCAGAGACATTCTCCATCTTGTGGCTGGTTTCCATAGTTCCTAGCAACATTCACTTTCACAAGCAAAACTGATCTGTTGTGCAGAACTATAAAAACGTGTTTAAATCCGCTGTGCGATTTCCATAAACTGTCAGCAAAGCACTGAAAGACAGTGAATATTAAGTTCAAACATTTATTAAATGTGTTTAATTTATTGCAAGAGAGGATGAACTGATTAAACGTACACCTAGCACGCGCCTGTAAAACTCCTACTACAGAGTTTTTACTACTAAAGAGATATTGCAATCCAAAGCTAAAGAGACCTTGCAACACAAGTCACATTATTACTACACTGATTGTAAAGGATGCAGTTAATACATACTTGCCAACTTCTTATAGTTGGCGTCCAGGAGCTGCCGGGGGAAGTGAGCATGCGGTGGGCAGGACTCTGAAAATCAGGTAATTTTTGGCCCCGCCCCCGTGATGTAATGACGCGTCATTTTACAGCGGGGGGCAGGGCCAAATGCTGCTATTCACGCCATTTTAGATATAATTCTAACCACTTCACTAGGAGGTGGGCAGACGCAGGAGGCTGCCATACTCTCCCGGTAAACCCGCCCGGAATCCAGGAGTCTCCCAGACATTCCGGGAGAGTTGGCGAGTATGAGCTAATAGTACATAGCAACTTTTGCAACTATAAAAAGGTCTGCTGTGATTTTCCTGTACAAATATATTTTCTGTTTAAGAAGTACGCATCATCTACTCATCTTGCATCAAGTTATATTAGGAGTAAAATGTATGTGAATAGCATTACTTTATAATTAGAAAATGGTATTCATCATTCTTTGTCCAGACTGATTTTAGCGGCATATTGTTCCCGCATAATAAATCTGACGTCACTTAATTTTTTGGGTATCCTACTTGTATTGGGGCCCCTAAGGTTCTCTGTCACACTGCCGTGTTGTGATTAAAAGAACAACATCCGGAGACCAGGTTCGATCCGCAAGGCACTCACTTACAGCTAGGAGTGTCACACTGACATGTACTGCTATGAGTAGGCGGAGCTTCTTTATCTTGCCTTACTCTAGAATGAGCAGTCAAAGGACAATGGGTAGAAGCTTGCGGCTTTATAGATGCTACAAAACAAGGAAAATTCCAACCGCATCAAGTATATAGCATCCCCAGGAATTTATTAAGTTATTGGTCCACCCAGTAAATCTATATCTATCTATATATATATATATATATATATATATATATAGAGAGAGAGAGAGAGAGATAGATAGATATAGATATATATATATATATATATATATATATATATATATAATATACTGTGAGGACCCAATCATATAATTGAATCTATTTATGACACGCAGAAAGAAAAGGGGTATGCTTTTGGTGGGCACTCTAGAATGCAAAACATGTTTGTGAAACAATACTCAAGTTTTATTGATAAGTTATTAAAAATAGGTTCTCCTGATTGTATGGTAGCGAAATATTAAAACATATACAGGTGTTCTTGTGCATTATTTGTGCAAAAGTTATATAAAAGTAGCAGTATATTACTGCTATGCCCTTTTGTTTATATGTTCTATTCCACTATATTGGTCTTAATTATTTATTATAGTCAGGCTTATTAAATTATAACGTATTTGATTTAAGTATGAATGTCGTATACATATATATTGTCTTTCCATAGTAATATTAGTGTGAAAGATCTAATGTTCTTCCTTGGAAGTGGTATAGATAGTAATAGAATCTGTAATAACTGTTGCAGAATATCTAGCAAGATTAATAGTTGTTAGTGCAGTGTACTTTTATCATCACAGCTCTATAGAGTTGCTTTCAATAAAACAGAAACATTTTACTCATATTGAGGTGCTTGTTTATTGCTAACTAGCCATCCTGCTTTGTAGCAGATTCTAAATCCTATGGGGGGAATACAGTTGGCTGCGTTACTGTAAAAAGTAACGTGGCCTGCGCTCTACTACCATTATTACGGTAACGGTGTGTTGAAATACCGTTTTTACGGTAACTTCAACGCCGGCTTTTTGCTTGCAGCTCCCTGAGCTGCTGGTAGTTCATTAAACGTGTTGTGTATAAAAATAATTCTCTCTATAAAACTATAGCGTTAAAGTGAAAAGATGTAATAAGGGAATAAATATATAGACACATACAATACCTCTATATGATTGTATATAAGATTATAAGTCAATATTCATCCTTATTAGTAATAAAAATTCTCCAATAAATAATAAAATGTCCTAATTAGACAAATAATAGTTCATGGTGCTTGTTTGACATGAAGAGAAAGTCAGAAATAATAGTAATACTAATACGCACTATTTAGATTATATCTTATGGGAATTATCAGTCCTATTGTATTATAAATTTCATAAATCTATGACGTGATATATATAATTATATAGCATATATCTAATAGATAATGTTCATACAAATCCATAGTTTTCCAGAAATTATTTCAATTGGACCCATAACCTATAAATAGAATTGTTATAGACAGTTATGACTATTAATGTAAATGACAGTAATGACAAGATTAGTAGCTATTAGGTAGTGCAGTAGCTGTTAGCACTTTTAGTAGTACGTTTCTATTGAGCTCTTTTCAATAAAACAGAAATATCTCATTCATACTGAATTGCTTCTACTTGATAACTAGTCCTCCTGCAGAGGAGCAGATTCTAAATCCTATCTGTGACAGCACTTATCAGGTAGTTAGCTAGTAGTACAATCGTTTATTAGATGTAGTATGCAGAACAGGTCTAATGAGCTGTCAGTGGTAATATCTCCTTCACTCTAGGTCACACTCATGGCTAACTGGCCCTCCTTGTCTATGCGGTAGATTCTAAATCCTAACTATTAAAAAAAAATCATTGAAACAATTGATGTATTTAAATATGAGCAGTATAAATAGAGGCAAACGCCGACACGCATTTCACTACAAGGCTTTGTCAAGGAAAGCCGAGGGGTAGCCTTAATGACTATATATAGTCTTTCCTGCTAAGCCCCTTTGATGATATCACCACCTGATGACCAATCACAGTATTCCATTTGTGTTTGTATTTTTATTCCAGATTGACAATTTATGCATCGGGTGTGATGTAGTCACGCCCCTCTCATAGTGCATGACATATTATTCAATGGAACTAATCTGCAGTATTGTTGAAACACCTCAAAATGCCTTGGTGTTATATTAGTGCACCTGTATGATTCATTCAGCACATTTGTGCATGTCTATTTTCTGCTTGGAAGAGATGCGTTTGCAAATTAAGTACATGTAGGTTTGCAAGGAGATAGAAACATTTTGAGGCACAGGACAGATTTATGGTCAGAGTATGTCCATTTGCATAGTGTATCTTGCATGAAAATAGCTCTGCACATGCTCAGAAATGGACCTTACGCCAATGGACACAATTGCCAGACTTGAAGGATGGAGCGTGGCAACTTGAAGGGAAAAGGACGGACTAATGTTGGTAAAGTAATGGTGTGCTGAGAGCGTTCCCGCCCTCAGCACACCATGAATGCTGTTGATTCAAGTTCTGGCTTTCTTGTAAGTGCACTTGGTTTCAGCCATATCATTAGCACCAGCTACAGGGGAGGTGTAACTGCCTACTGATAGTGATGACTTACATGGCATAGTCTTTGCTTTAAAAACCACATCTGCATGCCACTAGTTGGCACAGAACATGTGTATGCAAGTAAGACAGACTATAGAAATGCATTGTATGAACAGTACACATTGAAAACATCTTGATTTATTGAATGTAAAAAAAATATATGTGAAAATTCATAATTATATTAATTAAGTATTAATTATTATATTCATTGATTGCTGTTAATAGTTGTTCATGTATTTTGTAATATCATATTTTTTATATACATGCTGATGTGACCTTATATTGCAAAAAACGCTTGTGCTTGTACTGCAGTCTTGTACTGCATAAGGCAAGTACTGTTTAGGCACAGCGTACTTACACCCATATTCAAATTAAAATGCCTCTTGAGATCCTTTTTGATCTGAATACAGTCGGAACTACGTTTAAGTTCTGTGGGTTTTTTTGTAAAACGCAACTTACAAGTTGTGGCTGAACATAAATCGTACCTATAGTGGACAAATGTGGAAATGGCACATACAAGTTCGACCTGCGACCACATTAGAACCACCACTTTCATTAAATTAATTTTTTTCTTTTTGTAAAAGACTTCTTGGTTTAACCTTATTTATGAGAGTGAGCAGACATCAACATTGCCTTTATTACATATCGCATTTTTGTGCATTTGAAGATTTATTTATTTTTTACATTGGACAAAGGATGCCTAGAATACACTTCTCTGTTAAAGTGCAACTGGATGGTGAAAAATACATTACATTAATAGTAGAGAACATGTAAAAATGTGGCCTCTACACCCCCTTATGTCTGTTCAATAATCTCGCTCTACAAAATGAAATCTCATTCTTTGTACTGCTCCACAAATATAGGCAAACTGGTGTGTCCACTCTGTGCTTAGCATCGAATGCCCTCCACCCAACTCCTTCCATCACCAAGTGCAAACTATAGCTCCTATAAGTGGGTTTCTGGCAGACAGTGATGTAGCGTGGATGTGTGTTGGATAGAAGTAAGAAATGAATAGGTGGTAAGGGTTCAAAGAAAGAAGTAAAGAGGTGTGGAAGAGTATAAGAATAAAAGGAGGATTCAGGGAGTAAGAATAACACACATAGGGCCGGATTCATCAAGGCACACATTCTGAATACAACCCATGTTTAGTATTAAACGCACGTATTTTGGCTTTGTGCGCTTCCAAATAAGGGGGTAATTATCATCTGGGTCTACCTCTATTTCTGAATCTTAAACATATGTTTACAGGTTCTGTTGTATGACTTAATCACCCCACCCATTTTTTGCATCTCGTGCTAATGGTAATTCTTTCATACCTCTTTGCATTCTGCACTTATTTACATCCACTATATTTTGCATACACATTTGCTACTTTATTTGCTAATTTAAATACTATTTTATCATAACTATTTGATTATTTACTGCCTGAAGCTCAATTTCATCCACCGCCTGTTGCTGGGTAACTTCATCTAGAAAAATCCACATCACTGATACCACTGATTCCGCTGATTTCTTTTCCATGTGATTATCACAGCTTAAATCTAAGTTCTGTACTTGTTTAAGGACACTAATAGTATTTGGGTTTGATAGTTAATTAACTCTTGTGCAATACTGGATCATTGCTATTACGGTCTGGCGACCGAATTGGAGTGCAGTGGCAAGGACGAGGGCAGGACACTATAGATTAGTTAATATAAGAATAGTCAAAAGGAGCCATGTTTGGTACACAGATCTCAGGATCTGCCTGCAGCCTTCTGAATTACATGCTGCTTGCCTTGGCAGCTCCTGTCTCCTGGACCTTGGACTTGTGCTTTTATGTATTATCTGCAGTGCCTCTGTTCACCAGAGCTGCTGCTATTGTGCCTTTCCTTTCATCACTAGGGGTTAACGTGTTGCACCATTTATCTCTTCCACCTGGGTGTCTCTCTACTCATAGCAGCCACTCCCAGTATACCTTGCTGGTCATTGTTTCTTTGCCTTCCTTATGGTTTGTTCTCCCTGTTGCTTCTTTGCTTTCGAATTCCACATCCTGCTTTAACACAACCGCTCCAGATATCTCTTCCATTCTACTTGTGTTTGCAGTATTCACTGTGCAATTTAAGATATATTGGGTTCGTACCATTTACCTGTATTTTCTGAGAATGAAACACCTTTATCCTTCATCAGATCCCAGGCTCCATTGCTATGATTTACTTTGAAGTGTTACAGTATGACCAGATAAAAAAACAGCTTTGGAGTCGTGTGAAAGATCCTGCTTCACATTTTTCTCCTGTTTCCATTTGTTTTCTCCTGCAAACATGTCTGCCTTACAAATGACTGAACTGCCTCTGCTACAAACTCTACAAAAATACATCATTTTGTTACATTCTCTACTGGCTCAATTTTCTGCTTTGCTCACTGACCCACTCAAGAGACTGTCAAATCAACAGCATTAGAATTAGAAGAGACAAAATCTATTTAAACGTACTTCCTCTGTTGCTGCTGCTGAATCAGTGCAAACAACACCTTTTAATAATGCTACCACAAACTTACATTTAATCAAGAACTATTGTGAAACAAACTCCAGGCTAGCAGGTGGTCCATGTCCCCATCTGACTAAAGAGGAGCGGCGGCACAGAAGGACTAACAAATTATGTCTACTGTGCCAGTAATGGACATTTCTTACAAGACTGTCCTTTCTGCAGGCCACAACAGCCTACAAAACTGTCTTCTGTTTTCCCCCCCCTCTTCATTCTGGATTTGTTTGCGCTTCACTTCCCATTTCCACAATAAAGCCTGTTCTACTCCCTGGGATGCCAGTTTCTGCCGCTAGACCCGAGGTGCCAATTTTTGCCACCAGTCGAGAGGTGCCAGCTCCTGTTGCCAGTCCATAGGTGCAAGTGTCTGCCGCAAACTCTGAGTTGCCAGCTTCTGTCTCCAGTTCCGAGTCACCAGCCGCTGTCTCTGTTCCTGAGCTACTACCTGCTTCTGAGAAGGCTCTGCCCCCACAGCCTGCTTCAGAGAGTGCGCAGTCTGTACAGCCTGCTTCACTATGGGTTCCATCACTTCAATATGCTCTAGAGACATTGCCACTTAATGTGCGTTCAGCCCAAATTGCCACTAGATACAGTTCAGCCATCAGAGTCGCCATTTAAGGTGGTACAGCCAGCGTTGTCACTTGTTATGATTCAGCCCGAGTTACCACTTGGTGCTGTTCAGTCCGAGTCTTTTCCCTGAGCCGTCCTCCAAGTGTGCCCAGTCCGGGCCGTCCTCCAAGTGTGCCCAGTCCGGGCCGTCCTCCAAGTGTGCCCAGTCCGGGCCGTCCTCCAAGTGTGCCCAGTCCGGGCCGTCCTCCAAGTGTGCCCAGTCCGGACCGTCCTCCAAGTGTGCCCAGTCCGGGCCTTCCTCCAAGTGTGCCCAGTCCGGGCCGTCCTCCAAGTGTACCTAGCCTCATTAATGACCCAAGGAGACAGGTATTGTTTTTGACATCGCATTTTAAGAGGAAGCCTTGTCATGGACAAAACAATTTATTGAGACTAGAGATGTTCACTGATCTCCGTGTTTTGATTTTGGTTTTGGATCTGTATTAACTTCGTGTTTTGGTTTTGGCAAAACTGCCCTTGCCAGTTTTGGTTTTGGATCTGGTTTTGGAAAAATTGCTAAAATCACATAATTTAGCTTTTTTTTTTGTTCCTACAATATTAACTTCAATAACACTAATTTCCAGTCATTTCCAGTCAATTTTGACCACCACACAAGCCACAATATTATTTTCATTCACTTTTGGACAAAGATTGCAGCAAGCAAGTTGGATGCTAAGGGACAGAGCAACGACACAAACACGTGGCAGTTCATAGCACATCTAGGAAACATTGCCACTGGAAAAGAAAAGTGGTGCAAGATGGAATTGACCTTGGGCCCACCCTTATGATGGATCTTAAAAAGGACATGCACAGTTTAACAAACCAAGCACTTCAGCAACAAGGAATGCCACTTTTGTGGCTGAAGTGCTTGGTTTGTTTGCCCCCTTTCCCCCCCCCCCCCCCCCCCCACAAAACAAGCTAACAATGGACTTAAGGCAGCTAAGCTAACAGTTCTGTCATGAACTCTACAGTGGCAAGATATTGTTGTCATCATCCTCTCACAATATTAATTCGTCCCTGCTGGAATCCACAATTACAGAAGTCTCAAGCAAAAAATTAAAAAAAAAAAAGCTTTTACCTTTTATTTAAAAAAAAAAAACCTCTCTAATAAATGTGAAACTTTACTGTAAAAAAACATAAAATTGCCAACATGCCATTATACCCAAAATATTGATAAGCATTCCAGCATGAGCTAGCTTCTTTCTCTCCGCTAGCTCCCAGCGCCTGCAATCTACATTGTCATCATCCTCACTATCATCAGTGTGTACATCATCATCACTCAATCCTAATTAATCCTCGCGGGAATCCACCATTACAGAAGTTTTTGTACTTTTATATAATTGCCAGCAAACGCCTTCCTCATTGAATCTGTAATTCATTTTGATGAACATCATCTTTTCCAAATTTTTCGGAAGTAGCCTCCTATGCCGATCACTGACAAGGTTCCCGATTATGCTGAAAACTCTTTCCAAGTACACACTGGAGGGTGGGCAGCTTAGGCACGTTTGTACATGGGTCTCCAAATTGCTTTTTTTCCTCCCAGTATGTAAAGGAACTGTCTCGCGTGTCTATTTCTATGCTGTTGTTAAACTAATCGTTCACCATTCTTTGGATGTTGATAGTAGGATCAGGTGGAGTTATGGCAGAGGTGCCATGATTTTTGGGCAATTCTTTTAGACCAGATCAGATGTCAAAATGTTCTGCTGACTCATCTGCATCATTCCTGGCTTTCTTTTTCCTAGCAGCAGTAGCCTGAGAAACTGAAGGAGGGGATGCCAATGTGTCATGAACCACTTCAGCTGTCAAGTTTCTCACCAGGAGCTTATTGCATCTCTTGTGATCTGGGGCAGCTGGAAACAAAGAGAAGACATAGCTCTTAAACCTAAGACCAAGCATAGTCGGCAAAATGTAGTGATCTGATTTCAAGATGTGGATAACTCTTCTAACCTGGCAAAGAGAATAAAGTACTTGATCTACAGGTCCTATATACTTGGCGTAATTGCTTTGTTTCATCTCCTCCTTCAATTTCTGAAGCTGCTTTTCCAAAAATCTAATTAAAGGAATCACTTTGCTCAAGCTAGCAGTGTCTGAACTCCCTTCACAGGTGACTACTTTGAATCGTTTCAGCACCTTGCACAACACGGAAAGTATTCTCCACTGCGCTGGACTAGAATACATTACTCCTCCTTTCCCATAGTCATGGCTTGTGGAGTAAGCGTGGATGGCTTTTTACTGTTCCTCCATCCTCACAAGCATATAAAGTGTGGAATTCCACCTTGTTTACCACCTATTGTTTCAGTTGGTGGCAGGGTAAATTAAATTGTTCTTGGAGCTGCTGCAATTTCCTACATGCTGTTGCAGAATGCTGAAAATGTCCCAAAATTTTTTGGGCCACAGACAGCATCTCCTGCACATCCCTGTCATTTTTCAAAAAGCTCTGTACCACCAAGTTGACTGTGTGAACAAAACAGGGAATGAGATGGAGTTCACCTAGCTGTAACGCTCTCACAATATTGGCGTTATCAGAAATGACATATCCTCAGGAGAGTCCAAACGGGATAAGCCATGTTGCAATGACATCCGTTAGTTTTTCTAACAGGTTGCTGAGTGTGGTTAAGTGTACAGTGGGTAGAATGTGATTTTGTAGCCCAATAATTACATTTTGTGAACCTTCTTATGCAGGAATCGGGGTCATTCATTGCACGCCGCTTCCAAACATCGTAGGAAGCTGCTGATCAGCCCCAAAACATTTACTGTGGTATTGAGCTGCAGCTTCACACCGAGGTAGGGCAATTTATAACTAGATTATTTTGGGTTGTGCTACCTGAATTATGCATATTGAATGGCGTCCGGCCTATATGAAAAATGTAACAGAGAAAAAGGTAAATGAAAAATAATTAAGAAAAGTTTCATATTATGTCACATTTAGACACATTTATTTTTTCTATTGGTTTTCTTTTGAATCCAACATATTTGCAATTGTATGTAAAAAAAAAATGAATAGTAGCTGCAATTTCCTTCTAACATCGTGAATTCAGAGAACTTTCCTCCTTGTAATAGTATTAATATTGAAGGTTACTGAAAGAAAACAGAAATAGGTTGAGAGTTAATTCTTATGAAGAAATGTCCTGTGCACGTATGTGCAGACAGAATCTGCAACTTACTCTGTGCTTGTAGTTTTGTCACAATAGATAGTTGGTATAAAAATGTACTAAGGCCCTTACTTACAGTTAGGAGTAAACCCTGCGGGAAGATGCAATTTTACACCTTGGCAAAAATATGTAGCCTTGCAGCAGGGAGATCAAATTTAAAATGTGCAGACAGATTTAGAGCTGTGAGCCTCCTAGCTCAATTCTAAATTGCAGTGTTATTATTACTCAGTAATTATGTGCTACATGCAAAATTGGGCAGTATCTTCTCTCAGTGCAAATAAATTTGCATTTGCACCCCTCTCATTGCAACATGGTTTGCCCAGGTGCAAGTCTGCACCCTTTAGGAAGTTTGCTCATAACTCAAAATGAAGCCCTGAAGGTCCACATTTTAAAACAATACACTGGTAATCGACTAAATCCAACTGGCCCAGATTTATAAACGCTTGGGCCGCCTAGGAAAGGTTCTGGTTTGCTTCAGTCAAATAAAACTAAATGAGTTCATGAATTATACTGAGACAATCTTATTCATTAACACTTGTGGTTGGTTAATAAAAAAAAAAAAAGGTTTTGCATTATCGCATAAAAACAGTTTGTCAACAAATAGCAGGATTAGCTATTTCAACAAACAGAGAACTAAAAAATATATATATCAGACAAATCTGTTTACAAATTGAACCATGTTTATAGGCTTCCATGGCCTCCAGATTCTGGAGATGAATTGTTGGGATACGAGCAGCAGACCAATGCACCATAGAGAAAAACAACTGCCCATTGATTTGTGTTCTTTTATTAGAAGCAATGGAATCATCATTTTTTTTCAGAGTGGAGTGGTACCTAGAGTTTAGTAGTGTTTCTGAACCTAATTCTTATCTAGAGAATTTCATATAAATGTGTTGTTTACCATTACAAGTAGTCCTGACTACTGTTAAACACCAAAGGTTGTTTCTGCCCACCACATCCATTATGTGAATTCTTGTTATTTAAAACAGTGGTGGTTTTGTGATTGAAATTAAAGAATAGTGCCTGAAATGGAACAAGTTGTTTAACCTCATGTAACCGACTTCTAAAATGTTTTTGCGTCTGTTGTATGGTGTTCATTGAGCTAGTTCATTGAAATACCTCAAATAACCTTACCATAGCACATATAAAGATGTAAAACAGAGTGTACATAGCACTAAAATGCTATACAGGTTAATTGACTGTAGTAAGTTGTTACCAACAAGTCGCATTTTCTCGCATTTAGATTGTTAACGGTAACAGCATGTTTGAACTATTTAAATTATGTTATTAAATCACATTAAAGGGTCTTTATATAAGGAGATATACAGAACCGGTGTATGGGTTGTGAATAACATAGGCACAGAAACAGAGGCACTGGGAATGGAAGGGCAGCATGATATTACCAGGCACAGCAAGAACACTGTTTCTACTATTGCAGATAGCATTCTGCTGCCTGAAATGAGGCTACCTACATGATAAAATGGCCATGGCTACAACCCCAGAAATTTTACATGAGAAAAATACACCTACATGAACAGGCCCTACGTGTGAATATCGATAGTAATGTCAGTTGGCATGTTATTGGTTATTTTCATTACTTTCAATGTAGATACACTGAATCATCAATCAAACAACAATTTACAAGAACAAATTACCCATTTGTTTTTGTAAACTTTACAATTGATTGGATATTCCCATACATATACTGCAGTTGTCTCCTGTATATGTAATATGAGGTGGGTCTTATTGCTGCCTAGCCTGCCTTTTACAGCATGATCTGGTTCAAATCAAGCTGTCCATACAGTACCATACATTCATTTAACAGTTGTAACTGTTTTAAAGAGATGGTCATAATTTGGGTCACTGTAAATAATACACCAATACAGTTCAGGGCTAGTATACGGGTCAAGAGACGGCATATAGTATAACATCCAAAAAGTTTGTAGTTTTATTTTTATATTGGACAAAAGGATTCCTAATCCTCACTTCAATGCAATTTACAGATTAAGGACCTGACAAATAACACAGAAAACATGTATTGAATAATACTTTATTAACAAAAGAACAAATATGCTATTTCCAGGGATGGAAAAAGGTACAGGAATGCTAGCTGTATGGGTTTCTAGACTTATTAGAATTTGTATCAGGTGCACCAAAACCAATATTTAGCTTCATATATTGGTGAGTAGTGTGGCCCAGTTTTCTCTTAAGCATAAATGTAAGTGGAAACACATTATGCAAAGATCAGTAGAGCTTTTAATTTTCAAAAACAAGTTCAAGAAACTTAGTATATATGGGATGCCAGGAAGGAGAAATCACTGCCCTCAAATAGAAAATGAACAACTGAAGCTGGCTAAAGATCAAGACTTCTACATCAATGTGCTCTGGCAACACAATTCGAATGTGAAGTTTTATGGCTGCACTGCCAGTCAACATGTTTGGCACGAACCAGGATCTTGCAATAGGAAAATGATCCAAAACACTACAGCAAATTCACAACAGAATAGCTAAGAAACAAAAAATGAATGACCAAGTCTAAGCAAAGATCTCATTCTATTTTAAATGCTGTGGGGTGACTTGAAGATAGCCTTTAACGCTTACACATATGAAGCAGTTCTGTATAGAGGAATAGGCTAAAATGTATCCTTACCAATATAAAAGTGAAATTCTGGGGCTGTATTAATTTCTTCCAAAACTAAAAATTGCATTTTTGTTGAATAAATAATTTCAGAACTTTTTTTTTTGTTAGACTAGGGAGCAATTCAATTCCCCCCAAAGTAGCGCCAAGATTACTCTATTACCGTTATTGCGGTAAAATTAAACCGGCTTTCGGTTTGTAGCTCAGGGACCTGCAAGTAAAATGCCGGTGTTGAAACTACCGTAATAACGGTATTTAAGCGCACTATTACCGTCATAACTGTAATAGTGTGCAGACCACGTTACTTTTTACAGTAACAACAGCGGCCAATTTAATTCCCCCCTATGTCACAGTGATCTACTGATTGCACTGAAGAGATGATCAGGTATCCATATGTCCTACTATATTAGAAAAGGCAAACATTTCCAGAAGCAGTGCTTACTTACACTTTATATGCATCAACCCTAACTTCTACGATCATTATTCTAATTTTGGTATCTCTGTATATAAGCTGCATGAGATGATTTAGTATGATGAAAAGGACACAGGGAAGCATTCTTAAATTGTGCATCTCTTGTCAAGTTGAATCAGCTAACTGGGAGGGAATATGGCAATATATTAATCAAAATGTATGAAAATGAAAAAGTGCAATATTGGCTTTGCAAGCTTTAGCTGTAAAAATATTAATTGGGTCCTTCATTTTCACATGTAGGAAATTGTAAAATTAAACTATTGTATTGTCTAGGGAAATATGTTCTGAAAAACATAACAAGAACGTCTTTAAATCAACAAGAGTACTGGTCCATCTTGAAGGATACTGGTCCATCTTTAAATCAACAAGGGTACTGGTCCTTCTTGAATGAGTGGAATACTCCAAAGGGGGGGGGGGGTATTCAAATACAATTCGCATATAAAGCGTCATTACGATAGCGCAGAAATCCACGATCTTGCGGTACTAGGACCCGTGCAGCTGCAAATTATAATTGAATATCGCCCAAGAGGTGATGGTTTCACAGTTGTTTAGCATCAATTGGATACAACCAAAACATTAAGCAAGTTTGATTTCTGACTGTGTAATCCAACCTGGAATACATTAGAAACAGTTAATTGTAACTTGTTAACTTGTTTAATTGTGACGTGCAGAGCAAAAGTCCACAGCTACCCCTTTTCCATGGATCTGCAATGTGCAGCCATGTTTATAATAATATGCCACACTGTAAGGCACACTATATAATATTTCAGTCACTGGGTTACAACATACCTTATGGCATTACAGCGTTTAGTAAACATAGCCTGAAATATTTTACCCGCTATTGCTTCAGTTTCTGGAGAGGCTACGCACTGTCAGGTAAATAGATTTTGAAGAAAGCCCTGAAATGTATTTCCTTATTGCCCTCATAGCTGAAGGCCAAATTCAGAATAACTCCTTCACACAATGGCATTGTTGTGACTTCTATGACTCAGAACATGTAGTTTAATCCCATTTTAACTTCAAGAGCATGTCTTCATTTTTCCAGCTTTATCAAGATTCTCCTCATAGTCCATTCAAGTCAAGAAGTGGTTCCTAAACTGGGGAACAAGAGAAAGGGGATTAGCTATATGCAGGTTACAATGAACTGGCATTCTATGTTTTGTGTGATCAGCAGATACTTGGATAATAACAACTTCCAAGTCAGAATGATGAAATAAGCAGAATCATATATTATCTAAATTACTGTAAAGTTAGAGCACTGATTACAGTCCTCATTACTATTTTTAGGGCTCCGAACACAAGAAGACAAAGCTACAAAAGAGGGAACTGGGACTCGAGAATACAATATTGCCAATTTCAGCTGCAGGTAGTACATGTAACTGTTTAAAGGAGAACACATTTTAGAAAAAACCCCACCCCTCAACATCACTCCCCAGAATCTTGGCTCCCATGATTCTCCAAGCTCAGAGAGGCTAATATAGAGGGGTTGGACAGCAGTGTGCAATAAGATTTGTTGTGTAAGCTTGATGTAATTCTTAGTATCTGTTTATTTTCTGTATGTTTGGGCAGCTTTGCAGTACCACCTCTGTATATGTAACCACCAATATGCTGAATGCTTGGGACCACATAACCTCATACAAATGATAAACATGCAGCAGACGACAACACAAATATCTCACACATGTAAACACATACCATGCCAATGACTCATGTAAAGCCTATACAAAGTACCTTAGCCACACTCAGAAAGGCCACCAAATCACATAAGTGCCCCCAATCACACACAGCTCCCATTTGCATTTACAAATACATGCACCACCCATATGCACACAGGCCACCAATTGCACCCACTGCCTTAAAACGCACAGCCATTAATGAAACACAGACACCCACTGTCACAAACACCCCAGACTGTCTCAGATACAGCAATCTGAACATCTGGTTGTGATTGGTGTTACCTTAGTTAAGTAACAATGAATACACCTTTTCTGCCACCCCAAAGAATTTATTATGGTGTCCTTATGTTCACCAGAACCACTTATTAATGTTTCACACTTAAATAACATACACATGTAGAATGAGCCTCCCTGGGCTTCATAAGTTCACAAAGAATCATGGAGAACACACTAGATTAAATATTTAAATCCTAAAAATATTTCCAAGGCTTATTAACAAAAATGAATAATAACGACATACAATATGTTGCACAAAAGAGTTTCAGAAAATAAAATAGGAAATAAAATCAGAGTACTACTTACGAGGTAGACTGGCTGTGTGTGAGGGAAAGCAATTGAAAAGGATGGGACTTTTTTTTTTTAATACTTTTTATTTGAAACATCTTACACTGAAAAAGCATTACAAGATCTTGAGAGGTACATCAGCAACACGATATACATTTTAAGACATAGCAGTGTATAAAATAATCTCTCACAGTACTTTTGCAATTGGAAGTTAACTGTGTATCTATCTGGTGCTATGATGTCATTTTTAACACTTTAAACTATAAAGTGATGGAGGGGAATAAGGTGGCAGAAAGAAGAAGAGTGAGAGGAAGGGAATGTGGGGAGGGATGGGGAATTGAAGGTTCACGCATCAGGTAGAAAAGGATTAAACTTGCCTAGTGTTTCTATTCCACGCCCGATTTCTACTAGAATTGAAGAAAAGGTTGGTTATGATATGAAGCCCATAGGGGCCAGACTTTATAGAAGGACACGGAGGAGCCCCTCGGTATACTGGTGATGTGTTCCATCTGGTAAGTGTGCCAGATTCGGCTACAGACCATTGTGAGTGTTGGTGGTGTGGGGCTTTTCCAGGAGGCAGCTATTTGACATGTAGCCGCGCTAATGATATTTCGGAGGAGTTTTGAGTAGAATTAGTGAGGTCTGGGAGAGCCAGTGCTAGAAAAACATGTTTCGGGTCGGAGAGTATAGGAATATCAATAATTGCTGAAGCTAACGCGAGGACTGCTGTCCAGTATGGGCGTATTTTGGGGCAGTCCCACCAAATATGAAAAAAGGTTCCTGTTTGACCACAATTTCTCCAGCAGGCAGCACTTGTCTGTGGATATATAGCTTGTAGTCTCGAAGGAAGATAATACCATCTATGAAGCAGTTTATTGGTGTTTTCTTTGATGCAGACATTTATGGAGCAGCGTGCTGTCCATTCATAAATGTCCGACCATTCTTCCTGGTCTAGCGTGGTCCCTAAGTCCGTTTCCCATTGCATCTGGAAGCCATCTTTAACCTCCGAGGTAGTGGGAAGTAGGGTATTATACACTACAGAAATAAGACCTTTCGAGGATGGACCTGAGATACACAGATTCTCAAATGCAGTGGACGGTCTGGATGAAAGCTGAGCTTTGACCATTTGACGGTAATGCCTAACCTGCAGGCATTGATGGAACTGTCCCATCAAAAATCCACAACGGTCCGCTAACTCCGAGAATTGCGGGAATATTGTAGTCTTGGTAATATGACTGAGTAGTAGTAGTTTGCCCTCACCTGCCCATTTTGTATACATGGAGCGCGATAATCCGGGTGTGAAACCAGGATTGGACCATAGGGGTATCAAAATCGAAGTAGTGGGAGAAAGACGCTGATCTATTGCATCGGGACCAAATTGAAAGCGATAGGGCCATAACTGGGTGGGTTCGGACATGGGTTGGACGTTGTGTGGTTGGGAGCCAAAGGACAGAGCAAACCGGTGAGCCACCCAGTAAATCCGGCTCTATGTCCACCCAAATCCTGGTTCCAGGAGGGGAGTGCCATTGCACACACTGGGCCAACTAGGCAGCGTAATAGTAGTTGTGAAGATTGGGGATGCCAAGACCACCTTCCGTGGAAGGGCGTTGCTAAATACGGGCAAAAATCCTAGTTCTCTTATTTGACCATATGAATCGCATTATAGAGGTTTATTACATTTTCAAAGTTGGGGGGGGGACTCTAATAGGGAGGGTGTGAAAGAGGTATAATAGCCATGGTAGTAAATTAATTTTCACTGATGTAATCCACCCCACCTAAGATATCATAAGTTTATCCCATGACACTAGGGGCTAGATTTACTAAACTGGATTTGAAAAAGTGGAGATGTTGCCTATGCCAACCAATCAGATTTATTTAGTGCACTCTACAAAATGACAGCTAGAATCTGATTGGTTGCAGTAGGCAACATCTCCACTTTTTCAATCCCGCAGTTTAGTAAATATACCCCTAGGTCTTTTTTTTATACAAGCTATGAGTGGAGGGTAGTTGGCTTGATAGACACTTTCCACCTTTTTGGTGAGTGCTATACCCAGATATCTTATGTGGTCGGAGTTCCAGTGAAAAGGGAAATTCAATTCTAGGAGCTGCTTCAACTAAAGGGGAATATGAAAATCTAGGATATCTGTGTTGGCTGTGTTTATTTAAAATTTAAAATTGCAGAGAAAGTGTCAAGCTCTTGAAATAGAATGGGGAGCGTAGTTAAAGGGCTAGTGAGTTTAAAGAGAATGTCGTCTGCATAGAGAGCTATCTTGTGAGTGTTAGAAGACAACTGTATGCCGATAATATTGGGATTCAAGACTATTTTCATAGCCATGGGTTCCATAACCAATGCAAATAGAAGGGGGGAAATGAGACACCCCTGTCGAGTCCCGTTTCGGATAGGGAAAGATGAGGAGGAACATCCATTCACCTGAACAGAAGCAGCAGGGTTGTAATACAAAGCTGAAACCCCCTTGAGGAAGTGATCTTGGAAACCGTAAGCAGATAAGGCCTGCATCATGAAGGGCCAGCCAACACAGTCAGACGCCTTCTCGGCATCTAGAGATAGAAAGAGAGAGGGCTGCTTGCTTTCGTTAATGTGTTGAATGAGGTCTAGGGTCCGCCTAGTATTATCTGCAGCCTGTCGGCCCAGACTTGGTCTGTACTAATCTAGGGAGCACTGAATTTACCCTATTCGCAAGAATTTTGGCATATATCAACATTTAGTAATGAAATGGGACGGTAGCTACTACAGAGGGAAGGATCTTTGCCCACTTTTGGAATTACCGTGATCCGGGCTCGGGTAGTCGCCGGGTCAAAGGAGGTTCTGTCAAGGATAGAGTTAAACCATGTGGTAAGCTTAGGGCCAAGAACGTCTGCAAATTTTTTGCAATACTTGGGTGGAAAGCCATCCGGGCCCGGTGCGGAAGCCATCTTCATGCTACGTAAAGCTATGATGGTTTCTTCCTCTGTTATGTTCAAGCTAATAAATTGAATCTGTTTCAGAAAGCTGTGGGAGATGGCAGGAGTGTAAATAGGCATTCCTTTCCTCCAAATCAGGGGGCGGCGGGACTGAGGCGTCTAAGTTGTACAGCGATGAGTAATATGCTTTAAATTCTTTTATTATCAAACTCTGGTTATATGTTGTTTTTCCTTGTGGATTTTTGATAGATGAAATCACATTACATGTACGTCTCTCCCATAGCCCCCAGGCCAGGAGGCAATCCGCCTTATCTCTCATCTCGTAGAAGAGTTGTTGGGTTCACTTAAGATTGCGAGCTGTTTTTTTTTTGATAAGACCGCACTGAGCTGGCCCCTCACTACCGTCAGTTCCTGTAAGTGTAACGGATCTAGTAAACCCTGATGTTGAGTGAGAAGGGAAATGAGTCTGATTTCTAATGTGGATATCTGCTCCCTTTCCTCTCTGTGTTGAGCAGCGGCTATACTGATAAGTCGCCCTCGGATTGTAACTTTATGTGCCTCACAAACTGTGGATGGTGACATATAAGGGGTCTCATTTAAAGTAAAGAAATCATTTAGAGCCTCCGTTAGTTCTGAGCATGTCGTGGGATTGAGTAAGAGTATTGTCTAGCCTCCACGTCAGACTTTGCTTGGGGAGGTTTGCTACACCTAATTGAAGAGATACACCCATATGGTCCGTCCAGGTGAATGAATGGACTTCAGCTCTAAGAAGTTTGGTTGCTAGCTGTGTGTCTATCAAAAAATAGTCTATTCGAGTGTATATGTTGTGAGGGTGCGAGTAAAACGTATATCCTCTATCGGTGCCATTAATCACCCTCCACGCATCTAAAAGAGAATGTTGTCTAAGTAATTGAGTGAATCGCTTGGCTAGTCGGGTAGAGTGTGTTTGAGGTTGTTGGGAGGCTATAGCCGATGGAGACCTATCCAGAATGGGGTCTATCGTCATATTGAAGTCACCTCCCATCAGCAAGTGGCCCTTAGCTTGTTTATTGACAAGACTAAGTAGCTTTTGAAGGAAGAGGATCTGGCCATTGTTTGGAGCATAGCAACTACCAAAATGAGGAACCGGCCATCTGGGTCTGCCGTCAAGTGGTGTACCACCAGCGCCACAGATGGTCGTACAAGAATAGCTACTCCTCGGTGTTTGGATGTAGCGGAGGCAAAAAATGTTTGAGAAAAGAGTTTCCCCTGGAATGTTGTGTGTGGTTGGGTAAGGTGTGTAACTTGGAGGAAGACTGTGGGCTAGATTTACTAAGCTGCAGGTTTGAAAAAGTGGGGATGTTGCCTATAGCAACCGATCAGATTCTAGTTATCATTTTGTAGAAGGTATTAAGTAAATGAAAGCTAGAATCTGATTGGTTGCTATAGGCAACATCCCCACTTTTTCAAACCCGCAGCTTAGTAAATCTAGCCCTATGTCTGCATGTGTCTTTTTTAATGCGGCCATTAGTATGGAACGCTTTTGGGGGGTGTTCAACCTCTTAACATTAACTGTCAATAGCTGAAGCGACATGTTGTGAGGGGAATTTGGAATGCGTCGTTAGGGGGCTCCTCTGAGTCTGTGGCTCTTGTACAAAATTATAGAACCAGGGATGCGTATTATGGTCAGTGGACACATGATGAAGGGTGAAGGAGGGAGGGATTGAGAGCAGTGGGAGAGAGGCAAGAGTAAGTTGTCTGCAACCTGTCAGGGAGGGAAAATGCAGGCCGGCCATGGTGTATCCGGCCTACGGTAGCTCGACCCAGGGGGCGAAGATAAAGGGGGGGGTGGAATAATGTAAGTTAAGTCCGGGTAGTAGGGGCAAGGGAGGCGGGGGCATCAACCAATGTGATTAGAATACATACATACAATATTAACGTATAAAAATATTCTCATAAAAAAACAGATATAAACCGTAGAATTTATTTTTTTTGTACAAGAGCAATGCAAACTTGGACAGCTAGTATGGCAAAATAATCATAAAAGATAGACTTCACCATAGTAGGATTGTCCATAGAACATGTAATACAGGCAGAAGGCTGAACTGCATTCTCGAGGTTAGGTGGCGTCCCTTTATGGCATTAAAAATGTGGGTAGAAGATAAGTAGAAGTGACTTCTCCAGGCAGCATTAACAGAATACGTCTTATCAGTTTATGTAAAGACCGTGGTTATGCTATGTTCGTACCTGTTAGGAAAGAGAAAGGGAGGGGGGTAGAAAGAACAAATGAGCAAAGGAGAGCAAGTATTAAAGGCCAACTTGGGGTGAGCCATTGACAGCCGGGGCTATGTCCAATGTTCTCCAGAAATTCTCAGTTCTGTATTAACATGAAAAGATCAATAATTAGGGATTACACACTCTGACATGTTCAGGGCATGTTCAATTCGGCCCATGGTGGGGCCCGCGGGGTTCGTGCTGCCGCTGGTACATCTGTAGAAGGTGCAGAGCCAGAGGACAATCCTAACTTTTCCAGAATTAAAGCGCCTTCTGCTGGGGTCTTTGCAGAGAGGCCTAGTTTCCGTTAAAACTTGAAGCTGGAAAGGAAAGCACCATCTTTAGCGATATCCATGCTGACGCAGAGCTTTTGTGATGTCTTTCAGCTCCCGGCGTTTTTGAATGGTGAGAGGAGCCAGGTCCGCAAATAGTTGGATATATGGGATGGAGTAGCGGTTCCTTGTGGCCTGCATGATTTTCTCCTTTATGTGGTAGAAGTGCATACGGAGGATGACATATCTAGGTTGCTGACCTGGAGCAGATCTAGGGCGCAACGATCTGTGTGCTCTGTCTAAGAGAAGTTCAGCATCCGTAGCATCCGTTAATAGTCTTAAAGAAGCCTAGCAGCAAGCCTGGGAGAGCCAGTGCGTCCACTTTCAGGTATATTTTTGAGAAGGATGTTATTCCTGCGAGCTCTATTTTCAATATCCTCACATTTCTCCAGAGATACGATGTCAGAGCGCAATGATGAGAGTTCTTGTGTTTTCCGCTAAGGATTTACAGATCTCATCCGTCTTGGTCTCTAAAGCATCAGTGCAGTCGCTGATATCTTTGCGAAACTCTGAAATTGCTTGTCGCGGCTCATTATGACATGTTGCCTTGATATCTTGAACCAATGAGCTGATTAAATGTCTCATAGCAGAGGGAATTTCTTCCTCTCCCGTCGTGTCCGAGCCCGGCAAACAGTCTGGTTGCTGTTGAGACATGGCAGTTGCCTGCAGTTTAGTGTGTTTTTTTGCTTCTGTCAAAGAAGTTAGAGGCGTCCATTGAGGAGGTTCGTTTTGTTCTAGTAGTCATTACCGGTCAGTTGTATTCTTACAATAAGTCAATGTTGCAGGAATAGTGGGTCGATGCCTCTGCTTAGAGTAGTTAGTGCTTTCTAGTTAAGGGAAAGATCAGGTGCGAATGGTTGCAATGAAATGGGTAGCAGGAGCACTTGACGTTCTGTTCTGAATGACCAGATTACTTGATGGGCTGCGGCTGCAGACACCAGGTGCCAGGAGGGAGCAGAACAGAGGATTGAAAACAACAGCAGCTACCGAGAATGGGGATTAACCCTCTAGTCTCCAGTGACGCCGTGCGGCTACAGTCCAGATCAGAAGGGCCCACATTATATGTTGGATGCTCGGTGCAGCGAGCAGTTACTCTCCAGGTTAGTTATACTATTTTGCTTTACGTAGCGAGGAGTCAAAAGTAGTATATTAAAGCCTGTCAGCAATTCTTTGGGAACAAAAGTGGTACTGAGGAACTATCTGTGCAATAGTGAGATTGTAGCAGGGGAGCGCTGGTCAAGCCAACCTTGAAAGGGAGTCAGTAATGTTAGGAGCTATAGATGCTTTCAGCTTAGGACGGGCACTTCATTATCACACAGGCACCGTTTGTCTGAAAAATGAGAATACTGGTAGAGTATAAAGTTCGACCACGAGGTGGCAGTGCTGAGCTATTTGTACACTGTAGATGGGCGACAGGACATGCAGGAGGGAGATTAACCCTTGTGAGCCTGGTATCCAATGCACTGTGAAATCTGTATAGAAGACTTTTGTAGCCAGTTGAATGGCAGAGCTGTGACTCCTGTGCTATGAAGGGGGAGCAAATAAAGTGTTGAAACTAGTCCCTTGTATATCACAGGCTACTCTGAAGGCAATCTCCCCATATACTGAGCCGCACAGCTAGCAGCGTAACAGAGGGCACTGTTCCATTTCCCGGCCTGGAGCCGGAAATAATGGGTCAAGATGGCGCCTGGTTCACTGCGGCGGGAAAGGACGCGGCTCCGAGATCCCTGTGGCCCCAAGTATCAGCACCTGTTCTCTGCAGGTAGCGACCAGGAGAATATAAAAGTTCCAGCGCTCACAGGGTGACGACACCAGGGTTCCGTCACATCTAGGGACTATGCGGCCGGGCACATGGATCTCACTGTCTGCGGCAGTCAGATGGGAGGTTGCCAAATGAGCTCTGTTTCCAGGGAACTCCGCCCTCCAGATGGCAAAAAGGGGGTCCACTACGCACTAGGGCTCTTCCGCTGTCGGCAAGTACCAGAAATAGCTCTGTGCTGAGGTGCAAAGCTTTCAGAGACACCCGTTTGCAGGAACTTTAGTGAAGTGCGGCCATTAGAGTCCGCTCCCAAGCCAAGCCCCAGGATGGGACATTTCAGTCTTGATAGACCCCTCATGAAATGCACAATCTGATGTCTAAGGCAGAAGATTTTAAACCATTTCTTGTTGGCTCTTCACACCCGCCTTAGGATTTTAGCTGTCAAAAAAGACAGATTGATCTCCCAAATGTCACAGGATGTCACGGTCGCTAGAGTTCTTGACCCAATGCTCTGCTAGTTGTTATCACTACTCTCAAGGCGCGGAGTCTAACGCAGTGACTGGTCTTCTCCAGGGACCCCCGCAAGAGGGTTTGGGTTTCGCAGCGTCACTGCGCAGGTCGTGGCTCTCAAGAGAGTGCAGCAGAGCAACGGTATACAGCTAACTATAAAATAGACAATAATAACAATAGGAAGATACCCAGGAGAGCGTAGATATCTATGATGATGGTTACAACACTTGTCCGGTCAGAAGAGGTAATGAAACATAAACTATAGGATAAGCAAACAAAGGTAATGTTATCCCAATAAACTAAAGCTAACAAGTCCAATGAGAGAAATCTATCACAATATTGACAATCGGCCAGAGGTGATAAATGCTGATAGAGTGAAAGATGGCCAACAAGTTAGATAACAGTCCGGTGAGTGACACAGGACTTTCGAAGTGAGCTGAGATCAGAATGTCCACCGGACCTTAAAGTCTCACCTCTGCTCATTTGTTCGGCTTGGCTAAGTCTAACTCCTCTGCATACACAAACTACTCAGAGATATCTGGGCCAGGCTACTTTCACAAGACCATTGACACTTTCCGAGGTCAGACTCAGGTCACAATACACTTTGAAAGGTTACATACAGTATTCACAGTATTATACATAAATTCAACATAAAATAACAATTAGAAAAACTACATTTCGTCACACCCACCAAGCACTTACAAAAATGGCATAACTCATCCAGTTGCACATATGCAGAGCCTCCCTAACCATGCAAACAACAGTTCAACTCTACATATGTTCAGATTCCCTGCATTAAGAATAAATACACATACATGCCTCAAAGTACTCATTCCTGAATTAAGTCTATAAAACTACTATAAACTGCCTGCTACCTGCAGCTACAGATTACCAACATCAACTACCTCTCATACTGAACAGCTTACTTGGTGAACCCTGTGTGTATGTACACTTAGCCCTGATGTGAGCAGCATGGAAATTGTTGAGATAAAAGCATGCATCCCTGGGAGCCGCGGCGCACCCTTTGGGAACCCGTACATTATGCTGTCACAGGGGTGCCGTTGGCAAGCCAGAGAAAAAACAAACATTCAGTGACAAGCTGCATGAGAGAGGAGAATGCTGGGTCCCGCCGCCGTGCGGATTGGTAAGTTTTTGTATTGTTTGTTTTTTCTCTGGCTGGCCACGGCAGAGGGGGCAGAGTGAGAGAGAGTGTGACAGAGGGCAGAGGAGGGGACAGCGTGACAGAGGGCAGAGGAGGGTGACAGCGTGAGAGAGGGCAGAGGGGGCAGCGTGAGGGGGCAGCGTCAGAGGGCAGAGGAGATGGACAGCGTGAAAGAGGGCAGAGGAGGCAGTGTCTGGATGCAGAGGGGGCAGAGTGTCTGGATGCAGAGGGGGCAGAGTGTCTGGATGCAGAGGAGGCAGAGTGTCTGGATGCAGAGGGGGCAGAGTGTCTGGATGGAGAGGGGGCAGAGTGTCTGTATGCAGATATGCAGAGGGGGCAGAGTGTCTGGATGCAGAGGGGGCAGAGTGTCTGGATGCAGAGGGGGCAATGTGTCTGGAAGCAGAGGGGGCAATGTGTCTGGATGCAGAGGGGGCAGAGTGTCTGGATGCAGAGGGGGCAGTGTGTCACTGAATATCGACATTCAGTGACAAGCTGCGTGAGAGAGGAGAATGCAGGGTCTCGGCGCCGCGCAGATTGGTATGTTTTTTCTCTGGCTGGTCGCGGCAGAGGGGGCAGAGTGAGAGGGATCGTGACAGAGGGCAGAGGAGGGGGACAGCGTGACAGAGGGCAGAGGAGAGGGGCATCGTGAGGGGGCAGCGTCAGAGGGCAGAGGAGATGGACAGAGTGAAAGAGGGCAGAGGTAGCAATGTGGGGGGCAGCGTTAGAGGGCAGAGGGGGCAGCGTGGCAGAGGGGACAGCGTGAGAGAGGGCAGAGGGACTGGATGCAGAGGGAGCAGTGTGTCTGGATGCAGAGAGGGCTGAGTGTCTGGATGCAGAGGGGGCAGAGTGTCTGGATGCAGAGGGGGCAGTGTGTCTGGATGCAGAGGGGGCAGTGTGTCTGGATGCAGAGGGGGCAGTGTGTCTGGATGCAGAGGGGGCAGAGTGTCTGGATGCAGAGGGGGCAGAGTGTCTGGATGCAGAGGGGGCAGTGTGTCTGGATGCAGAGGGGGCAGAGTGTCTGGATGCAGAGGGGGCAGAGTGTCTGGATGCAGAGAGGGCAGAGTGTCTGGATGCAGAGGGGGCAGAGTGTCTGGATGCAGAGGGGGCAGTGTGTCTGGATGCAGAGGGGGCAGAGTGTCTGGATGCAGAGGGGGCATTTTTATATACAACTAAATAAGTATTTCTGTCCTAACCTAAATACTTATTACATTTTTTTGACCCAACTACTTCTAAAACAGAACTGCTCAGTAATTATTTTGGAGGGGTGCCTTGAAAAAATTATGGAGACTCTAAGGGTGCAGCGAACTGCAAAAGTTTGGGAATCACTGGTATAGAAGATTGTTCAAATGCATTGTTTCTCGTTCAGACTCGTTAGAGTGCTACACCCATGCTTGCATGAAATAAACAAATGAACACTTGGATCACGTGGCTTATGTCTTTGACTTCAAAATGATTGGTAAAAATGAAGCTATAACAGAAGGCATTTACTAACATGTCCGACATCGACAAGATCGTTATCGAGCTCATTTTGGAGCCACATATACTTTGATATTTGGCCAAATATTTGAATATTTGCTACAATATTGGAGTGTTTGTGGCCAGCACTTACAGCACATGGAGATCTGCTATCTTTGTGTACAGCCTGTGCTTATTTTTCAAATATCTGAGCCAACAAACAGTAGTTGGCAGCCCTAGATCTGGTCATTTTGTCTACACCCACCTCTCCATTTCAGAATACTACTGATCCACAACATCTCTTGCAAACTGATAGTTATTCTCATTACTTGTATTAGATTGTACTTTTTTTGGCTGAACACTGTGCTCTCCCACACAACCATTTTTTTCAATTAATTTTTATATTGAAGAAATGGTACAAACACAACAGATAAACAGTATTTTATAATACAAAACTGTAACATAACTTCTGGTTATTTTTTAAAATAGTGTTTATAATAGTAAAATATAAAGGGGGGGGGGGTAGGGGAAGGATATAAATAGGGTAAAAGAGACAGGAGGTGCGAGGTAGAGTACATGTGATTGTATAACATTGACTGAGACATACACTATAATCTTAAGGTTAGCTTCCTTCAAAATAGAAAAAAAAATAGTTCCTTAGATGCTGTGATAGAGGTTCCAGTTCTGCTTTGTAGGGGATCCTAAAGAGGGGAGGTAGATTTTTATAGTACGTATGACTAGGGGGCTTACCTTCCTATGTAAATAACCAATGAGCCCAAATTTCATCAAATGTATGTTATTTATTGTGTATAAAGAATGTTATTTTTTCCAGGCATGTAATGTGCCAGATATACTTTTTAAAGACTGATATGGAAGGCTGTGTTGATCGCTTAAATTTTTTAGCAATTAGTCCTTTAGCTGCTGCCAGTAAGTGAGAGACTAATTTTTTGCTGGGCACGCTAACATCCCTTGGTGGTTTAGAGAGTAGAAAGCACCAGGGATCTTTTGGTATTTGTAGTTCTAGCAATGTATTGATAATGGAGTGTGCCCTGCCCCAAGAAGGAACTATACAAGGACATGTCCACCATATATGATACCTAGTTCTTTTGTGGCCACACTCACTCCAGCAATTGGAGCTAGCTGTAGGAAACATTTAGGATAGTCTATCAGTATAATACAACCTGTGGTAGATTTTATATACAGTTTCTTTGATGTGAGTGGAAATGAGACTTGTGGAAAAGAAATTAAAAGAACAAAGGTTTGAAGGAGTGGAGTCTCTTCTGAATGTCCTGCAGAGATCCCCAGTGTCTCTGGACAATCAGGTAATTTCCCTGAGAGAAATCTGGGTTGTTCCATAATGGGATCAAAGGAGAGCTTGAATTGGGTCTTCCAGTAATTTCAAATATTTAGAAAAAATTTGAGGAAGGGGAGAGGGTATGATTGGGGGGTGTCGGGAATCTCACGGGAACTCAACAGGTTCAACAACCAATATGATTTGACACTCCCTGCAGCGGCGGTGCGGAGTCTAACAATGGATAGGTACCATATATACGTTTATCAAGTTATAAAGAGTAGGAAAAGTGTTTTGAGGTTGGGTGAGAGATAGGAGAATGTCATTGCAAAAAGAGAGATTTTTAATTGACTTCCTCCCACCTTTACTCTGTGAACTACTGATTAATGTCTATAAGGAGTCTCTAAACAGATAAACAGGGTGAAGACCAGGAATGATAATGGGCAACCTTGTCTAACCTCATTGAAAATTGAAATTGGGTCTGATGGGTTGCCATTCACTATCACTTAACATAACCATTTCTAGAAAGTGTGGATCCACAATGCTTATTTATTGGGCAAATTAGCCTACTTGTCTGTCCAGATCATTTCAAGGTGCCTAATCACTTTTCAGTTCTTGGAACTACTCATGAAATATCAGTAGTTCAACCCACTATTTTATGACAAACACATTTAGTCATTTAAAAATTAAGCATTTCAGTTTTTCTCCTAAGTAAGTGCTATATTTATCTTAATTTATGTCTTAAACTGATTATGAGAGTGCAGGAAATTGGCACTGTTCTTATTACATGTGTCATTTAAGTACATTTGAAGCTTTTTCTTTTATTGGTCACATTGCCTTTAGAAATGCCATGGCAGGTGCAAAATGTGTACTATTAAATGTATAGTAAGACCCAATCTCTGCCACTCTTAGGTGGAAGGGAAATCAAATCCTTTTTCTAGGGAACACCCAGCCCCTACAGTCCACCACTGGATCTCATTTAAATAATGTCCTACAAAATGAAAGCTTGTTTTTGCATGTTGGTGCAAAATAAGGTGCACTCATAAACCTAACGTTTACTCAGCAAAGAAAATCCTGGCTACACCCAACTCCTCCCATCAGCTGGTATAACTTTATGCACACTCGTAGACAAAGCCACTTTAGTCTGCACATCTATGTACTTCCCCATTAAACTGGTTGCAAGTGCACGTTTGTGGTTAGTAAATCAAACTGGTTGTGGTTATGCGACTTCCTGGTTCTTGATTCTTGTTAACTGTTTTCAGTTCCAATTCAAGTTATATTTACAAATCACTGTGTACTGCAATTCATAGCCTGCTGATGTTCTAACTTTCATATTCGTAACCTTTGACTTTATTCCTATCTTGGCAGTATATGACTTCGTTGATCCTAAAGATTGTCGACTTTCCAGCTATTTTACCTTTAGGACATGTTATATTGTGTTGTGCTGGATTTTGTTCCTGAAATCCATACAACAGCTTTGGGTTTATCTGTGGGCCAATATGTTATTTTGACTGTCATACCTAAAGGAAAGCTTTTTCCAATAATACATCGTTGTAACAAGTATCATCTAATCTCAGCAATTTTCTCTTACTTTCTACTGTTTTTCCTTGGCATACATATGTCCAATTAGTTTACTTTCGTCCCTATTTGCATTTGTTCTATGACTGAGCTTAGGTAACATGGTTGTGAATGAAGTAATAGTTGCAGTTCAAGGTTCCTGTTATACATTTAAGTGTTTGATTCCTGGATTACCTTGTGTGAGATATTTGATATCTTTAAATTTAAATAGTGATCCAAGTCATGTCTAAAGTGCAAAAGCCCATTAGAAATATATGTTAAAACAGTTAAGCTTGGAAAAGCATATGACATCCCTTTTATATACCTGTCATTCGTATTGTGACAGAATCTCTAGGAAAGTGACAGATGGCAGTTATGTGTCCCAGACTGTCTCTCTTATGTGCACTACAGCCCCATGGAGATTGTTTGTGTTTGGAATGGAGCTTCCCAAAGTTGTCTTCATCCTTCGGAAAAGATGGTATGGGCCCCTGAGTTTTATCTGGAGAGGGAAAGGCTTACATAAAGCCTATTTCCGGGTCTTATAAATTACCTGAACAAGTGCTGGTAATCAGAATTTGTACCTGCAAGGTGTTGATAAAAGGCTTCTAGGCAGTTTCCTCTGTCTCTCAGACCTCGGGAAGAGGTTAGATGCCTCCTGAGAGACACTGCAAACGGTGACCAGGAAGTCCTGCATATGTTGTGCATGTGTGGATCACAAGGTCCCTCACCTGGTGCACAAAGTTATGGATGCAAAGTATGCTGAAAGTGGATGTTTCAGCACAGGTGTGGTTTTGACATAAAAATCATATGGCATGAATAGTCTGCCTATAATTATTCCTAAAAAAATCTGACCTTTCTTGATCCTTAGTTTTATTTGAAATGTAGGATACCTTCATATCTATCCTAAGCATGTTTATATCTACTACCTTAGTGGTGTTTTAAACCTCTTGTTCTAACACACTACCTTAAGTGTTTGACTATTCCAGCCCCAACTATTGCTAACAGGTGTATAACATCAAGCATACAGCCATGTAATCTCGATACACAAACATTAGTAGTAGAGTGAGTTGTACTGAAGAGTTCATTGACTTTCATTGTGGTACCAGCATAGGATTCCACCTTTCCAACAAGTCATTTCGTCAAATTTTTGCCCTGATCAACTGTAAATGCTGTTATTGTGAAGTGGTAACATCTAGGAGCAATAACAGCTCAAACCACACAAGCCCACTCAATGATACTGCCAAGTGTGTAGCACATAGTGCGTAAAAAATTGTCTGTCCTTGGTTGCAGCACTTGCTTCTGAGTTATAAACTGCCTCAGGAAGCAACATCAGCACAATAACTGTTTGTTTGTTAATACTGTAAATGTCATGTACAGCGATGCAGACCTCTTTTGGCACCTTATAAATAAAAGAAAATATATATATATATATATATATATGTAAAGAAAAGATGGAGGAGGAGGCGCACAATAGTGTAGTACAATAATATAAATGGAATCATACATGAATCCAAAGTGGGACTTTAACACCGGTGAATAAGGAAACCAGGGACCATAATGCAACACCCAAGTGAGCCAATGGGAGTAAACCAGGGATAAAATGGATAATAGGCCCCTCAGCATATATTATGGGTCACCCAATCCAAATCTGTATAGGTGTATGCGTACCAGAAATAAAAGCTTTTTCGCTTATCTGCAGTAATATTCCATACAGCAACACGATCAGGTCACATTCTCTTCATTATCAGACCATATGGCAGAGATCTTCGACTAACACTAATCAGTGTCCTCTTTCCATTAGGATGTCACTTTGCAAAGAGAATGCGATTAAACGGGTTGCACTGATAACTGTTATGTCTCCGCCGACTGATCGATGACGGAACCCGGTCTTCCGGTCTGCCTTACCTCAGCTCAGAAGGTGTAGCACATAGTGCGTAAAAAATTGTCTGTCCTTGGTTGCAGCACTTGCTTCTGAGTTATAAACTGCCTCAGGAAGCAACATCAGCACAATAACTGTTTGTTTGTTAATACTGTAAATGTCATGTACAGCGATGCAGACCTTTTTTGGCACCTTATAAATAAAAGAAAATATATATATATATATATATATATATATATATATATATATATATATATAAATCAGGGAGACTCTGCACTCTCCAAAGACATAATTAATGATGTACTAACTACTTTTCTGTATTATAAATAGGGGGTGTTAGTTCCATAATATATGTTAAGATGACCGACTCATGCCAATGTCTTTCCATACTGGTCAGTCCTAACATGATCAAATGCTATGCATCTGGACAGTATATATATAATATATATGTGATTGTTAAATCATGTTGGGAAGACAGTATAGTGATTGCTCAGTCTGCTGATGTTTCATGAAGGATAGTAGCTCAGGTAACAGTAACATGGGTGTCAGAGAGAACAATATCATCACATATTTACATACCAGGTGCATGATTGTGGACACACTGCATACCATGTGGAAAACTTGACTAATCTGTCTTTGTTCGGGGAAGTCATCATCATCTTCAGCAAACAATAACTCATTCTGCAATCTTGTATGAGTCCATAAAAACAGGGATATCATGACACAAAACAGAAATGAACAGCTTTAATGCTGCACTGCTATATTTTTTTGTGCAGCAGTTTGCTGGTTTAAAATACATTAGTCTGATTAGGTCTCCACAAACCACACAAAGTGGGCAAGAAATATTGAAATCTGTTATCTGCATAGTCGACTATAATTATGATATGCATATGGCCAAATTAGACACAGATTCAGACATTTTTCTGTTAGGCCAAATTTCTGGATTTTGCAGAGTCACTGGATGTGTGTAGAAATTAGAGATGGGCGGGTCCGGTTCCCCCGAGAACCGAACCCACCCGAAATTTGGGTATCCGAGTACCGAGCTGAGTAGCTCGGCACTCTCCCGCCCGCTTCGAATCCAAATCGAGGCCGAACGTCATCGTGACGTCGTCGGATCTCGTGGCTCGGTTCTCGAGATACTTCAAGATTATAAATACCTGCCTCCACAGCAATCCATGGCCATTTGACAGAGGGAGAGAGCAGGGTGTAGTCACAGGCTGATTAGAGCAGGGACAGAGAATACAATATTCTTATTCCAATTGCTGTAACAAAAATCGCTAGAGAAGAGAGGAGGATAGAGGTTTATTTTATTTTTGTAATATTTGGCACTCCGCAGTGCTTTTGGGGTGTCCCCCATAATTGTACATAAATATTTCTGGCTGTCAAAAGTCATATCTGTCAGCAGTATCTACGAAATAATTTTTAGCACTCCTCAGTGCTTTTGGGGTGTCCCCCATAATTGTACATAAATATTTCTGGCTGTCAAAAGTCATATCTGTCAGCAGTATCTACGAAATAATTTTGAATGGATTCAAACCAGTCCACATTTGATCAGAATGAGCAACCAGGTTCTGTCACCAGTCCTGATGTTAGTGTTCCCAGTACAGCATCTGGGCAAGGCGATGTCAAACTGCAGAGTGTTTCGAAATGAGTCCAAAAAACAAAATAAAAAAACAAAATTTACTGTGTTGAAGCGAAAAAGAAGTGTTACTGAGCAAAAGTTAAGTGCCGATAAAAAAAAATTGCCAACATGCCATTCTACACACGCAGTGGCAAAGAGAGAATGAGGCCTTCACCTTTGGCTATTAATGGCAGATCCCAAAAAGTTACTGAGCCTACAGTTGGTGCACAACTATTGTTACGCGTCAAAGCCGAGCTGCAAGATAACAGTAAGGCATTAGAGGATAATGTTTGCTCTGATTCACAAATGACAACAATCCCTGTGGAGAGTCCAATCAACAGTGGGATGTCTAATCGTGAGCATTCTGCTGATGTGTGCCTTAATAGCCCGAGTGTAGCCAGTGATACCCAAATTGAGGATGCCACTTTGGAATTAGAAGAGGATGAGGGTCGATCAAACACCGCCCGCCTCTCTCTTCACTTCCACCCACTACTCGTTTCTCCCTCCAGATATGGGACTACTGTACCCAAACATTCCACTTGGTAACGCACCATGAAATTATGTTTCCATTATGGAATAACCCTGATTTCCCTCCTGGACAGCAACAATCCTTTTATCAGCTCTGGTCATCATGTGGATTCAGGTTTTTGAGAGACGTAGCCCGCTTAGGTATTGTTCCTGAGTTTGCGGACCTCCAACTTCGTCACGGTATCCCACATAACCGATTTTACCAATACCTACAGCTAAGGCACCTATATCATTCAATTCCTGCACTTAAAACAATTTGCTATCTTACACCCTTAGAATCCTTCTGCGTAAGGAAATCCCTCCCTACTGGCTTACTCTCGACATTTTACAGCATCCTGGTGGCATTTTGTCAACCTGACAAGGATCGGTATGAGCTTAAGTGGGAGGAAGACCTTGGAGAGGTATTGGAGGTAGAGGAATGGGCTAGGATTAGAGCATGTGTCGCCAAGAGCTCTATATGTGTGAAAACCAAGGAGAACGCTTATAAATTGCTGTATAGGTGGTATTTGGTTCCCACTCGCCTAAAAGCCATTTATCCCGATTCCTCTAACTTATGTTGGAGGAGCTGTGGGCAAGAGGGCTCCTTCCATCACATATGGTGGTGATGCCCTAAGATGGTGGGATTCTGGTAAAAAGTTCACAATCTAATACACAGAGTCACTAGGCTACAATTGCCCCCCTGCCCCTCTTATACACTCCTACATAGAACTGTCCCAGACACTGATAAACATACAGCAGCGCTTGCGGGCCATATTCTTAACGCAGCTAAAACTGCAGTGGCAGCAAACTGGAAAAAAGCAGAACCCCCCACCTTAACTGAAATCATAAGCAGAATATGGCAGACTTATCGTTGTGAGCATATTACTAGTATAATAAATGATAAACCCATTAAATTTCAAACTACCTGGCAACCTTGGCTGGCTACCTATGGAACGGATCAACCAGGGACCGATCAAAGTCAAAGTCTTAGTTAAATGAAAAGAAAGATATTATGACCTCGATTGCAAAAGGATTTTCTGAACACTTAGCTGGCGACAGGATTCTAGGCTGAGTTTCCCTCCCCCCCTTGTCCTTTTCTTCTCTTTCTGTCTCCCTTTTTTTCTTCCTTCAATTCATTTGATATTTAACATTATAACATGTTCTTGTTAGTTTACTTTTATTAACAAAATGTTTGTTTTACAGTCTAACCTGTATGCTGTTGTAACTGTAAAATTGTCAATAAAATATACTTTAAAAAAAAAAAAAAAAGAAGAGGATGAGGGGGAGATTTATAAAGGAGACGAGGGCGCTAATGAGGATGTTGATGAGGATGAGGTTGTTTGTGTAAGTCCTGCACCAGTGGCAGCAGTTCTGGCACGTGACAAGAAAAAGGCCATTGTCATGCCTGGGCATAAAACAAAAAAATCCACTTCTTATGTGTGGAATTATTTCTACCCAAATCCAGACAACAATTGTATAGCCATTTGTAGTGTATGTCAAGCCACAGTCAGTCGATGGAGGGACCTTAACCATCTTGGAATCTCATCTATGTTATGCCATTTAACGAGAGTTCATGGCAAAGTGTTGGGAAAAGCTGAAAGTTCTTCCCCAAAAAATACAAGCACTCCATCATCAGCTAAGACCCTCCGCTCACCGACATCCCGATGGCTACAAAATACACCCACCACACCATCCTCATCAATATCCTCAGTAGCGCTCGGAGTTAGCCCGGCATCCCACTTAAGGCTGTATGACTCCTGCACTATTATTGATTCCTCTGAAGAAAGCGTTAGTCCCACTGCTGCTGCTGTTGCTACATTTCAGCAATTAACTGTGAAACAATCATTTGCGAGGGGAAGCAAATATGACAGCAGTCACCCAGTCGCCAAGCGAATCACAGACGCCATGGCTGCAATGTTAGTGTTAGATCTGCGTCCAATCTCCACAATAAACGCAGCTGGTTTTTCACAATTAATTGAGGTTTTGAGTCCGCGTTACAGAATTCCATCGCGACACCATTTCTCCCGTAAAGCAATTCCACAACTATACCAAAAAGTGTGTAAAAAATGTAGAGATTGTGCTGAAAAATGCCATTCTGCCACAGATATGTGGACAAGTGGAAGTGGCCAAACCAAAGACTTATATGACTGTGACAGCCCACTGGGTTGGTCATTTACCTTCACCAGCAGCAGCATGTACACTACTACGTAACATTTGTCACAGGCAGGCCACTCTTTGTATCACTGGCTTCACTAACAGGCATACGGCTGACAATTTGTTACGCAAACTGAGAGATGTGATTGATGCATGGCTTATACCACTCGGACTCTCCCCAGGGTATGTTATTTCTGATAACGCCAACAATATAGTCGAACATTACAGCTGGGTGATTTCCAACATATTCCCTGTTTTGCTCACACCATCAACTTGGTGGTGCAGAGCTTCCTACGAAATAACCGTGAGGTGCAGGAGATGCTTTCAGGGGCTCGTAAAATTTCAGGCCATTTCAGGCATTCAGCCACAGCATGTAGGAGATTACAGCAGCTCCAAGAGCAGTTTAACTTGCCCTGCCACCAACTTAAGCAAGAGGTGGTAAACTAGGTGGAATTCCACCCCGTACATGCTTCAGAGGATGGAGGAACAGCGCAAAGCCATCCAAGCATATTGCACAAGCCATGACATTGGGAAAGGAGGGGGGATGTATTTCACTCTTGCACAGTGGGGAATCCTTTCAGTCCTGTGCAAGGTGCTGAAACCATTTGAAGTTGTGACGTTTGAGGTGAGTGCAGACTCTGCTAGTTTGAGCCAAGTCATTCTTTTAATTAGACTATTGGAAAAGCAGCTTGAGAAAATGAAGGAGGAGCTGAAAGCAAGCAATTCAGCAAAGTATGTTGGCCTTGTCGATCAAGTACTTAATTCGCTTCACAATGATCCTCGAGTTATTAAGATCTTGAACTCGGATCAGTACGTTTTGGCCACTGTGCTTGATCCAAGGTTTAAAACCTACATTGAGTCTTGTGAACTTTTGCAAGGAGCTATTGCTCAGCAAGTTGGCCACTGAACTGAGCCTCGGCTTCACAACGTGTCCTCCTTCACTTTCTCAAGCTGCTGCTGCTCGTAAAAAATTAAATTACCCAAAAAGAAGCAGGGAAGACGCAGGGGGCAGACCAGAACAATTTAACATCTGGGCTGGTTTGAAGGATTTTTCAAAAAAATGTGTCAAGTTGCCCATAACTCCATCCAATACGAGTATAAACATGCAAAGGATGGTGGAGGATTACTTTCAAGAGGTAGTTGATATGGAAATGTCAAACAGTCCCTTTCCTTACTGGGAAGACAAGCAGGCCATTTGGAAACCCATGTACAAACTTGCTTTGCAATATCTAAGCTGCCCACCCTCCAGTGTGTACTCTGAACGAGTGTTCAGCACAGCAGGGAACTTAGTCAGTGATCGCCGTAGAAGGTTACTTCCCAAAAATGTGGAGAAAATGATGTTTATAAAAATGAACTACATCTTCCACGAGGAAGGCCTTCACCATCCAAGCACTGACTTCTCTAATGGCGGATTCAAGCGGCGATGAATTGATAGTCTGTGATGATGACGTACACACTGATGAGGGTGAGGATGAAGCTGAAGATGATGACGATAACATCTTTTTAAAACTTTCTATGTAAGTGTAGGGTGCAATCTACCCCCAAAGAGGAAAGGGACTTGTGGCATTTCCATATCACGTACCGTCTTGAAAGGCTGCTGTTTGGGCAATTTATCCTTAAGGGTAGGGTTCATAGACAGAGTGACCCCAAACTGGCTTTGTCCATTTCAATTAATATTGTACAGTCTATAACGGCTGAATTTTTTGTTTTTTTAAACAAGTGGAGGGGGGCCTATAGAGACAGAAAGCAAACTGCCTTTTTCCATTTCTTTACATATTTAACTATAAGTGTAGGGTGTAATATACATCCAAAGACGATGGCTGCATTGCCAATATGCATAGATGGAGAGGAAGACAATCTGTTTTGTGTGTAGAATAAATGAAGGCCTACCAACGAAGAATTAAGCTGTTTTTTGGATGATTTATTACCTCTACAATTAGATTACTTATCTCTAAAACAGTTGAAGCACTAAATTGGGTTATTTTAGGCCCAAAAACATTGATTTTCCAACAACAAAACCAAAACCAAAACACGCAATGGCGGTTTTGCAAAACCAAAACCAAAACACGACGGTAATCCAGATCCAAAACCGAATCCAAAACCAAAACACGGGGGTCAGTGACCATCTCTAGTAGAAATATGCCTGCCCCTTAATAAAAGCAATAAATGGCTATATTTGGTTCTGCTAATGCTCTTTTATATTAATCAATTTGCATTTTGGATTTATAGATTCTTTGATCACTACAGTGGTTGTTCTTATTGTGATTGTATGCAGCTCTCTGTACATTTATGTACCAATAGTCATTTCTTGTCAGCACATAAATATAAAGGAAAAAAAAGACAGTGTAGCCAATTTCGCAATTTACCTGACTATTTTGTGTACCTTACTGAAGGTATTACGTTTTTTACTTCTATTTTTCCCTTGTTTTTACACTTTTTTTTACTTTAGGGTAGAGTTTTCCAGTTAAGAGAAAGATGTAGTGCGTGACTTGAGTCAATAATGTACTTAGATTGTTATAGGCAGGGAATGGTGCATTTGTTTTAGCTGATAAATGGGTTTTCAGCCCATGTGACACTACCATTAGCCAAGAGAGACCTTGAAAATCTGTAGTAACACTCAGTATTGGATCTGTGTCGGTCTGTTAGTAATGGATTGTCTGGAATAGCTGATTCGCATATTCTATGCAAGTATTTATGCTTTCGTTCTGATGTTAGTCTATGGCGACAGCATTTTAGCATTCTTTGTCAACATTAGAGGTGGTGCTAGCGTTATTGACTTTATCTTTTTAACCATCACTTTGCATGCTTGGTGCTACAAATGGTAACACATTTGACTGTCAAATTGTGGGGAAGAGTTAAAAAGAAATATGTGACATTTGCCTTATCCCTGATAACATATGCAAAACCCCGACAAGTTGACCCATCGGTATAAAAACAATAGATCAGTTGATGAAGTCTATCATCACCAGTATTTTCAATCTAATCAGGATGAATTTTATCGAAGAAACAGTTTTGTTCCAGAAATGTTTCTTTTTTTATATGTCTTCAACCTTAATTGCCAGTGGCACAAGTCTTCATTTTGGGGGTAAATTTAGTTTTATATACTTATTATAAAATTGTTTTGTAAAATTGTATGTAAATTATTTATTTACAATTATTAAAATTCATATATTTTCAACATTTCTATGTAAATATTGACTTTAAATGAGGATATCCCTGAGTATTGAAGCCAGGATGGGGGGATCTGTGCATTATAACTATCCCAACTCTGAACTTCTCAACACTTTCTGTAGTCTATGGCAGTGGTTCCCAAACTTTTGCAGTTCGCGGCACCCTTAGTCTCCAAATTTTTTCAAGGCACCCCTCCAAAATAGTTACTGAGCAGTCCTGTTTTAGAAGTAGTTGGGTCACACTGCCCCCTCTGCATCCAGGCACACTGCCCCCTCTGCATCCAGGCACACTGCCCCCTCTGCATCCAGGCACACTGCCCTCTGTCACGCCGTCCCCCTCCTCTGCCCTCTGTCACGCCGCCCCCCTCCTCTGCCCTGTCACGCCGTCCCCCTCCTCTGCCACGTCCCCCCCTCCTCTGCCCTCTGTCACGCCGTCCCCCTCCTCTGCCCTATGTCACGCCGTCCCCCTCCTCTGCCCTCTGTCACGCCGTCCCCCTCCTCTGCCACGCTGTCCCCCTCCTCTGCCATCTGTCCTCCTCCTCTGCTCTCTGTCCCCCTCCTCTGCCCTCTGCCACCCTCCTCTGCCCTCCTCCTCCGCCCTGTCCCCCTCCTCTGCCCCCCTCTTCTGTCCTCCTCCTCTGCTCTCTGTCCTCCTCCTCTGCCCTCTGTCCTCCTCCTCTGCCCTCTGTCCCCCTCCTCTGCTCTGTCCCCCTCCTCTGCCCTCTGTCCCCCTCCTCTGCTCTCTGTCCCCCTCCTCTGCCCCGCACCAGCCATATAATAAAGAAAGATCACAGAAACTTACCAATCCGCGCGGCGCCGGGACCCAGCAGCCTCCTCTCTCCCGCAGCTGTCACTGACGTCGCGGATTGGTAAGTTTCTGTGTTCTTTCTTTTTTCTATGTCTAGCACCCCAGTGACTGCGCCGCGGCACCCCTGGGAGCCGTGGTGCACACTTTGGGAACCGCCATTCTATACCTTTACTGTTGCTGGGCAAAGTTTTAGTAACACAGAGTGTGTTTTAGCACTACCCCCTATATGGAATTTGTCTTTGGAGGGGCCCATTACACACCTACTTCAATCTAAACTCCTGGTACAGACAAACACGAAGAATGTGTCTTATCTCTTTCTTTGTAAGGCCTCAATCGAACAGATTATTATTCCCTGCAGAATATTAACTTGTATGAACTATTAAAAGTATAAGCACATATATATTGATTACTTGAATTCATCCAAATTCCGTTAAATTTATAACACTCTGGAAGGTAATCTGTGTAGGTTCCATCATCTGCTGACAAATTGGTAAGGTAACACCAGATTTGAACATATGCTCTGCCCCAATGGTCAGATAATGTGCAATTTTATCACCTGCATGTGTGGCCAAAATCAACATTGATCATGGCACTTGGATTGAGTGGCATGATTGGCCTGTATGTGGCTACCATAAATCATCAACATTTATTTATATAGTATCATCAAAATTCCATAGCACTTTACAATTGTGAACAAATACAATAATAAAATAATACTAGGTAATACAGACAGAGCAGTAACCCATATGGCCACTGCAAGTTCTCAACAGGCTTCAGAAAACTCACAACCTACCTTAAAAAACAAGCGATCGAAAAGTCCCGATCATAACCTAATAATGCACTGCCTTATCTGTGGCAACAGAGTCAAAATAGATGTCAGTTTTCTCCAACAACAAAAACGAGCTCTAGAGAGCTAACGGGGAATTATCAATTGTTTTCAGTGTACTCTCCCAAGAAAACTGAAAGTTATTTCATGTTTTTCCTGCAGTTGACAGTGCTGTCTATAATAACCTGCTTTCTTCTGGAAGCAAGCCCTTAAATTTTCAGTTCCTAGAATGTACATTAAATTTAGTTACACTGATGGATGAGGGTTTGGAACACATACAAGTTTTAAAAAGTGTAAAAAATACACAAACAAAATTATAAACATAAGCTTAATATACAAAAATAAAAAATAAAAGGACCAACAAACCTAAAGTACGTATTTGCTTATATAAAAAAAAAACCTACTAATAACATACACAAAACATACATGTAAAAGTATCAGGAGCTTATCAGTTCTGACAAAGCTGTGATTGTGATGGAAGATATTTTTCTACTAAAACTGGGTACACACTACAGAAATTTCGACCAACTTTTTATGCCGAGCGATTTTACATGCGATCGATGGTCCGATCGCTCGGTCCATGGACTGCATACACACTAGCCTTGTTTAGGACGATAAAGGGAAGAGTGGACATCCCTTTAGCGACTTTTTTCAGCCATATTGTCGTGAGCAATGACTGTAATTTCGTAGTCACTGTTGTGGATCGGTCGGAAGTTTATACACACTACACAGCGGAAACGAGATTGGAACGAAAATATTAAACGGTACAACCAACCAAATGAGGCGACAATCGTCCATTTGGGCAGACTTTAGACCATCGTGTCACTACACACACTGACCAGACTTTTGAACGAGCGATCGTATGTTGGCTGTTTGAGCTGATTATTGGACGAAAACAGTGTAGTGTGTACCCAGCTTAACACTATACTTCATATGCAGTAATCCCATTGACTGTTCCCAGTCTGACATTGCTGATAACGTAGAACAATAGATTGTGATCAGTTACACAGTGAATGTTAATACAATGTGGAATATCTCAAATTCTACCAAGAGATGAGAACTTTTACATACTGTAGATATCTGTGAACAATATTAATTAAATATATAAATAACTACTAATTAGTAGTTTCTATTTTTCAGCTAGATAAAGGAGCCCCTATTTTCATGAGCCACTGAAAAACTTCAACTTTACTGAAAATTGAGGTGTCGATTTACCTATTTTAGCAGTTGGCTAGCACTTAAGACAACTTGTGTTTTAAATTTATCAGCTCTATAATAAAAATGAAATAATAAAAATAAAGATATTAACACCGCCAGTAGCAAATTGCTGCCTGATGAGTGCACTCAGTCTGCACCATTTTGAACACTTGGTCAAAGTATTAAAAACGATGTGTTCTAGCGACAATTATCATGTATAACTGGTGTCAGGAAACACCCATGACACCAACACCAAGCAACCAAAGCCCTCCTTATGCCCATCCTATATGCTCAATTCCAGCCTATAATGGAAACCCTGCAACAACCAATACAACATGTACGCAAAAACACTATTTTATACCTCCAACTCCCATTATAACTGTGAATAGCTATCTGCACCATTTATATTTTCACCATCTTGCCCTGTACCTACATATGTAAGCCTGTATGTGATGATTATGTAGTATATCTAATGACTGATTGTTATTTTCTGTTGAATTCATGTATAACAATGTGAATATTTTATGTAACCTTGTAGGTGGGGGTGAGGGCTAAGTGTAAAAAGGGTTTAAATTCTTCTGCTTTAGACATCAGATTGTGCATTTTCATGAGGGAGTCTATCAAGACTGACATGTCCCATTTTCTTCAATTGTGCTCCCTCACACATCAGGGGGTAAATGTATCAATCTCCGGTTTCTTCAACTCGCGGGAGTTCGGCGAGATGACAGCTAAAATTTAAAGCGGCGCTGCCTTGTAAAGGAAAACTTGCCTTTACAAGGCAGCGCCGCTTTAAATTTTAGCTGTCATCTCGCCGAACTCCCGTGAGTTGAAGATACCGGAGATTGATACATTTAGCCCCAGGTCTTAACTAGTAAGTAGTAACTCTGATTTTATTTCCTATTTTATTTTCTGAAACTTATTTGTGTAATATATTGTATGTCTTGTTATTAATTTTTGTAAATAAGCATTGAAAACATTTTTCAGATTAAATTAATTTAATCTAGTGTATTCTCCGTGATTCTTTGTGAATTTACAAAGTCCAGGGAGGCTCATGCTACATGTGTATGTGATTTAAGTGTGAAACCTTAATAAGTGGTTCTGGTGAACGTAAGAACACCATAATAAATCCTTTGTGGTGCTAGAAAAGGTGTATTCATTGCTAAGTGACTAGGGTGACACCTCTACGGGGACTGCTATCTGACCTAATTCATCAAGGGGGAAAAAGCTTTGCTTTTCTCTGCCAGCAATTAAAACCTACCACCATCTCTGGATAATGTTAGTTAGCTTTCAGGGCTGCCGGATAGGGTATAAAGCAGAGAAGCATTCACTTCTCTTAATAACTTCATGGCTACCTACAGGCTCTTCCCCTCGTATCAACAAGCAGCTTTTACAAATTATCCAGTACAGATGGAAACGGATGGTACTCCAGACAAGTTCCCCTCTGAAAAGTAAACGTAGCTGAGATATCAAAGTTGGAACTTACTCTAAATGCTTAGTAAATAAACCAGAGAAAATTAAGCCTGCGCTCAGTATATGCGATATTTTATATGGTACCAGCTGCGTTGCAATAAGCCCACGCTCAGCATATCCCAAATTATACATGGAACCAATTGTGTGTCAATATAAATGCTTATATATGTATACAAAACAAAAAGTTGTTGTCGGCGTCCATCCTTACCACTGCATATTTGTGTGTATCTAGCAAAGTAAAAACATGAGTTATTAGTCCGTATTTTGATTAAAACATTTAAGCCTGCATCCCAGCATCAAGGGAGGCGAGTGCATCTGACTTTAACTGCATTTAAATGATGTTTTAAAGCATATACGTCAGTGTAGGACTTGCACATATTGAAGTGCCCTTAACACGGGTTGCAGACTTAAATGTTGTGATCAAAATATGAACTAATACCTCATGTTTCATTTTGCTAGATACACAAAGATATGCAGTGTTAAATATAAGTGCTGACAACTGTCTTTTTGCTTTGTATACATATATGGGCATTTGTATTGCCACACAGCTAGTACCATATACAGGGACCTATTTATTAAACCTCATTTTCATATCAATTCCCAGAAAACGGCTCGGGGAATAGACGCCAATTAAAGTATTTATTATATTATATATCTATCAACAGTTCATCGCAGCAGATATCATAGATATCTGCTGCTTTGCACTTTTCTTCGTAATACATAGCAGTCCCCATAGATGTCTATGGTGACTGCTATGTACAATTTAAGAATGAATGAAAATCCTTTTACATGTACGGTAATTTACGTCAGCTGAGGCTGATGTACATTATCGTTTCTGCTATTTTTCAGCACTGTTCAGCTCTGCTCCGAAGAGCAGAGCTTTACAGCGCATGTGTGAAGGGATCACATGATCCCTCCCTGTCATACTCCGCTCTCTGCATCACTGAAATGTAGAGAGGTTTTCAGATGGAGCATGCACAGGAGGTTTCTTTGGACCGCACAGCAGCTTCGGGAATGAGGAGACAGTGAAAAGGTAAGTTTTTAACTTCACAGGAACAGCAGTTTTTCGTGACTGTTGTTCCTGTGGAGATTTTTTAATAAATTTGAGAAATAGTTCAATCCTTATCCATGCGATAAGGATTGACAAATATTTTTCATTTTTGACGAATATTGATAAATGTGTCCCATAATATGGGATATACCGAGCACAGGCTTTTTTTTTCTCTGGTTTAGTCTCAAAATATTGCCTTATGTTGTCATAGCATCTGTCCATCAAGCCTATTTAAGGCTCATTTGGGTGTGGCTCACAAGCCAGCCCTTGCTAGATGTAAACTCCTATACCTGGGAGGTGAGTGCATATAATGAGATGCCCTTGATGCTGGGATGCAGGCTTAACTGTTTTGATCAAAATATGAACTAATACCTCATGTTTTCATTTTGCTAGATACAGATATGCAGTGTTTAGGTTAAGCGCTGACAACAACTGTCTTTTTGTTTAGTAAATAAAACCTCAATCCAATTAATGAAAATAGGGTCTATGCCACTGCACCAAGGAACTTCCATTGAATCAATGGCTTTTTAGGCTTCTTTTGCGTGAATCTTAATATATAAAGATTTAGAAGGGAAATGCATTAAGCATTAAACAATGCATGCGTGAATGCTTGCAGGCACGTTTGCAGCTGATATAGAAAGGACCAGCGGATGGCTAGAGCACTTCGAAGCAGCGTTAGGCAAACTACCAAACCCTATCCTCTAGCACAGAGGAGGGGGATTTTTGCATACCATCAGAGGACAGGTATAATTTGATAAATACCGAAGGTACAACATTATGGGGGGAATTCAATTGGCCATGAGGTGCTGCCACACATTCCCACGTTATCTGCAACGCAGATTGCCAGGCGATGCAGTAACAAATTTTCGTTCATTTTCTCCTTGCATATTTATGCGACGCGAGAGAAAATGAGCAGATTTTAGTAAAAAAAACTCTGATGCAGTGTTCCTCCGGAGGCACATTGTGACACCTTGAGGCCAATTGAATCCCCCCTATGTATCACCGTGTTATGCTATGTTTGTTACCTTAGACCACTGCCCACCTAGACCCCTATACATTAACAAGCTTGTGCGCATATTGGCTTTAAGCATAACATAAGTTCCGAAAACTAAAGAAACCTACTGCAATCATGAAATATTTTTAATGAAACACTCCTTGTCTGGACACCTTTTACATTGGGATTTAGTGATACAATGATTAGGTTTGCTCATGTACGATTTAATTATCGTATATACTTGAGTATAAGCCGACCCGAATATATGCCGAGGCACCTAATTTTACCACAAAAATCTGGGAAAACGTATTGACTCGAGTATAAGCCTAGGGTGGGAAATGCAGCAGCTAAATTTCAAAAATAAAAATATTGGGGGGTGGATTCTATGCATTAGATAAATACATATCCAGCTAGTACCATAACTGTGCGTATTGATAAGCACATATTCCCTGAAAGTACAGTCCAAAAATGACTTGCTTCCTTTAATAAACGCAGGCTCCCAAAATGTCTCCAAATGTACCAAAAATCATTAAATACCCACATAAGCCCACTGTCCACGAAAGTACACAGCCAGAGGAATGAAAAAAAAATGTCTTATTTACCTTCCTTGGTTGGTTAATTGGTGACCTAATTCTTTTGAGCACTAGGAGGGAGGGAGGGAGGGATTTTCTTCAGCCCTTAACTTCCGGTTCCACTAACAGGAAGTTTGGCATTTGGAACACAAGTTTGCGTTCCAAATGCCGAACTTACTGTCGTTCCACTGCGGAAGTTAAGAGCTGAGGGACCGGAGAACAGATAAGTGGGACCCTCACTCGAGTGTAAGCCGAGGGGGGCTTTTTCAGCATAAAAAATGTGCTAACAAAGTTGGCTTATACACAAGTATATACGGTAAGAAGATGATAACAATAAAGCCCATTAATGACCCCTTACTACTACATTTGCTCAAATAGGTCTACAACTTGGCCACTAAGAGCATTGCATGGTGCACACCTCCTAATGGTTTTCAGAACTGCCCCTGAAAAGCCACTCTGCACCTAGCTTTGAGAGTTTGCGGATTCACCTGAAAAAGGACATGGAGAAAATATTGAACACGTCACTTAAAAAAACAACCTATTACCACCTTAGAACCACCTAATTAATTTAAACATATACATTTTTCTACTAAAATACTGCTTGGTCAAGGTTTATTATGTCTTAAAATGTCCTCAGTTGGGCATCATACTGAAGATAAGGAAGAGAAATGAAAAATCACTGCAGTATACTGTAAGGTTTAAACAGATCACATAGCTAGAATCACTTGAACACAGCTATTTTAAATACTCCCTCCTCATGTAATGTTCAATAAGAAGTAAAGCTAATGGTGAACACCAATTCTTAGGCACCGAAAAATATGAAAAATTGTTTTCAATCCTCATCGCATAGATAAGGATTGAACTATCGTTCATATTTATTAAAAAAAACTCCACAGGAACAGCAGTTCTGGAAAAACTGCTGTTCCTGTGAAGTACAAAACTTACCTTTTCTACTCCTGTTCAGTTCCGGAGAAGATTGCGATCCAGTGTCCTCTTCTCACTCCGGTGCACATGCGCCGACTGAAAAGCTTGGGCATGCGCACAAACATCCCTACACTGTACAGTTGCCGAGAGCAGTATGAGACGGGGAGGGATGATGTGGTCCCTCCACACATGCACTGTAAAGCGCTGCTCTTAGAAGCAGAGTTGAAAACTATTAAATACGGTAATGTATGCCAGTCCGAACTGGCGTACATTAACGTGAACAAGTGGGCATTTTTTACACTAGTTGCAGAGCAGTCTCCACAAAGTATGGGGACTGCACTGCATTTCGAAGCAAAGTGATATCTACTGCAATGCACTATTCATAAATTTACATGACACTTATATTGACATCCGGTGAATTTACAGGAAAATCTTCAATCATAAATAGGCCCCTTAGTAAGAGCATACTGTACCTCTCAGCATTGTCAAACTGGACATGATTTGACTGTGCATCTGTCAGGCCAAGTGACTGCATCACACTGGAGATATATGTTAGTGCACACAGAACAATATTGGTTATATTCCAACATTATTTTCCAAGAGGACCAAAATTTATAAGATTGATTTTGACAGAACCATTATCAGGCATTTTTTGTTATTTTGAGACCAAACACACAGCAATAATATCAGGCAGACTTCACCAGCATCACTGTACATAGCTAAAAATACACAAAATATTCACACAAATTCAAAATGGACAGAATTATTTTAACTTTATGAACCAAACCTGTTCCATTAACTTGATGCGTTTGACTATAGAGGTTAGTATATTAGATTAAGAAGACTGACCACGGGCTAGATAGTGGAGCAGGGGAATATGAGCCTGAATAGGGAATGTTGGGAGTTATGTAAGAGGACAAGTTGGCTGACTGTGATGGCTGCTGCACTTCATGTCACGGGCTGGTGTGACCACGCACCCAGGGCTCAGTGTGACACGGACGGACCCGGGTGTGAGTGACACAATGACGCAGGTTTGTGACATGTATTCCCAGCATGAGAGCAGTTATTGCTCGTTGGTTCAGTAGTACAGTGCACGGGCGAACTTACTGTACCTCAGCCGGGCTGCGGGACCCTCTGCACAGTATATGGAGCCAGGCGGCCATTCTGTCACCCTGGCCCGCAGCAGTCTTTGCGCAGGGGCCATTTTGGACCAACCAAAAAAAAAAATGTTCCGTCTTTACAAAATGAGCTTTTAGATCCCGCATAATGACACGGTCCCGACTCCATTATACAGTCCGCAGATAAGCACTTTATTCCAAGTACCCGTCCATCACGTCCAGCTCATTGTCGGCGTCATACAGCAGAGAAGCGTGGTCTGACAGCACCCCTAGGTCCACCAGAGCCTGGTCCATGTCCTCGGGCAGGAAGACGATGCCCACGTTGAGGGCGATGTATTCCATCAGGAAGGCATAATACAGGATCAGCACGTTCACAAAGAACAATCCCACGTAAAACATATAGGGAGGCTCATTCAGCGTCTGTCCCGGGGAATCCAGGTGTGCTGGGAACATGCACTGAACCTGGCACTACTGGTGTGCAGGGAACATATAGGAGACTGGCACAATGTGTTAGCCAGCCGTGCAGAGGACGTGGGAATGACTTAGTTAACCCGAGATGTAGTGCAGCATGCAGGGAGGTCCACTCCACACAGCACCCAGTTGTAGAGGGACCATGCATATGGCTGGCACTGCAGAGGAGTGAGCCAGGTACTGCCAATGGTCCCTAACGGATTAGCGATATACTGTGTATACACAGAAGAGGGGGCGGTCAATATTACACAGCATGGCTGGTGGGCGGGGATAGAGGACGGTATATGGATATTACTTGTGCAATTCGTGTTGGGGTTCTAGGGGGGGGGAGTGGGAATGATAGATTTTGACAGGCACTAAGTTGTTAATAGGAACATTTCTAACAGTGAAACAAATGCTATTTATTGTGAAATATGTTACTGTAATTTATAACGCACTAATATTATAAATTCCCCTGGTCTGTACAGTAACAGGAAAACAGTTGCAGGTGCATATAGTACATGTAGTGAAGCCATACCACACAGCACCGATTATGTAGTAGTTACAATTCAGAAGCCTCTGGCCATACAGCTACAGCAATTTTTTAATCCACACTGTAATGCGGTGATGGACAACAGGCTGCCCTAAGGCATTTATAGATTTTAACACTTGTTTAAAATGCAGGCTGGTGTGTTAGTACAGATAGGTGTCACTTTCTTTGATGAAATGTATTCTTTTAACTTATTACCGAGATTAAGGGTAATGTGCGGCCCTTTTGCAGGTTAGACCCTTTTGTAGGTTAGAGGGCCGCCTATGAAGTGTATCAAATTGCCTGTCGCTGCTGTGAAGGGTTGCTCTGTAGGCCATATTGCAAATTACAGTCAGTACGTTCTGCCCTGGCTAGCTGGTGGGTACGAGCAACCAATACCAGAGCCCCCCGAATGCACTGGTGTTTAACCAGGCAGACTCTAGTGCAGTGGTGTGGTATAGTGCAAATGAAATATTGGGTGCAAGGCCACCTCAGTTCAAAGCGGAATAAAACTTTATTGAGCTCCTCTTCTACTCCAGCACAAAAGAGCGTAACGGTTGCAGGTAAAGGTTATATGACCACTTTAACTCCTCCAGCACACACTTTACAGCAATAAAATATTTATGACAGTTTATGTACCCAATGTTGTAGGGACAGTCATTACACAGCATCCGCAGAGCCAATCATATACTCAGACGGTAACCATGGTCCAATGGTTCTAGCACTATGCTCGTGTGCACCATCCCCTATGTCGGGGTCGGGGACCCTCCTTTTCAACTTGTAGCCACACTGCCTTCATGCAGTGATCCACCTCAAGTATGGGGGTGCTTTCCAAGGGGGTTCCTACTGTTGCTGTACAGAGTAATTCCCCATTATCCAGGGACCTCCCCTCATCTCTCCGCTGAAGCTGCATTTAACTATTTGGGGGACCACTTTCAGAATATAGTTGTTGCACATCCCAGTTGTCAGGGATTTCTGCATCACCTTATCATAGTCACACACTGGCTTGCTGCCTCACAGTACTCCCCTGACTGCAGGGTCCAACCGTACTGTTACATATGGCACTTTCCCTCCTGCTTAGGGCACATAAATCAGTCTAACGGCATCTGTCCAGGAACTCTCTCCCTGGGTGCTGACACTCATCAGGACTCTATCCAGAGGCTCTCTTTTCCCATTTGCTGTCATACAAATGTGCTTTCGTGGCAGCTGCCACTCACTAACCCCTATCCAGGGTCTCTGGCTGCCATCCATCCATGCCTTTCTCTCTCAGGCACACTCCTCCAGCAGCTTGTCCTCCAAAGGCTCTACCTTTCTGCTGGCCTTTGGAGTGGGGGACTCTCCCCCTCTTGTCCACTGTCATACAAGTGCTGCACCTCTCCATGCTGTCTCTCATTCTGCACGGGTGCCACTTCTGGGCTACCCCTGAAGGTGGGGATCCCCTCTGCAGCCCTATTCTTCACTATAGGGCTCTCTTGCATAATTGGAGGCTCTTACCACCTTACTTACCACCCCTCTCAGGGTTATGTGGGGCTGTTACTGTCCTTGCTGGACTCCATTCCCTGTACAGGGGTTCCTGACTGCCCTCACTGGGCTAGCAAGTTTGCTTACAGGGGTGCTTGCAACTTTTGCCTTTACACTTGTCGAATACCCAGGACCACCTCTTCCATCCTCGGTCCCAGCTAGAAGATGGCTCCCCTCACTTGATGCATATCCCATTGGCCACGCCCCAGTCAGTCATTAGCCACGCCCCCAGCAATGCCGCTACCACTCGCATTATCAGGGGGCAAAGCCTAACGGCTGCCTTTCTTGCACTGTAAAGCATCATGTGTAAACTATGTGTTATTATTAACATATATAGCTCCAACATACAGCATTGCTTTACAACTGGACATAAATACAGTAATGAAACAATGGGCGTTAACAAATGCCAGGTGGGCATTGAACACAAGCTTACAATCTATAGGAAAATAGGAGTCTGGTACATGAAGTTAAGTGCCATATATTGCATATTGGTCCAGCTAGATTGCAATGGATAAAAGTGCTTAGTGGGTATATATACGATCCAAACATACCACAATGTTGGTTCGGAGGTCAGAAGGTTGTTTGAGTATAGAAAGAACATGAATGTAAGTTTTGAAAGAACTGTGTACAGGGGTGGTACTGGTAATCAAGTAGAATACCCTGGTAAACAAGGTGGTTTGGGATTTTGTTAAGCTTGCAGAAAGCTGTATCAGGGTGTGAATTCCAGGGAAATGTTGCAAGAAGAATTAAGAAGGGTATTGCATAGTCAGTGGGGAATATTATGAGTGCATGAATTAAGGCTTTTGCAGTGTCTTGTGTCATATATGTGCATATTCTAGAGATGTTTCTTATGTGTATGTAACGTGATTTTGATACTGATTGGATGTGAGGAATAAAGAGTTTATTGTTATGTTGTCAGCAGAAATAGAGATGTTGTAAACTCAACTTCTGTTAACTTATGGAAAGGTTATTAGCTGAGGATGAAATGGCAGAATAGCAAGTAACATGGGTCAATACAGATGGTGAAAATCCAGAAAGAAAATATACATTTTGGTGTCTTCCGCATAGGGATGATATTAAAACCCAAAGGAGCTTATTCGTTTTTCAAGAGAATTGTTATAGAGAAGAGAGCCTAGGACTCACTCTTATAGGGCTCCAACTGGTAGGGGAAGTGGAGAGAAGGTGGATGCTGAGAAACAAAGTGAACAAGAAGTTTGACAAGAGGCATGATATCCAGGATAGGACAATGTTCTCAAGCCCAGGGCTGGTGGAACAAGGTAAGCAGGGTAAGCAAGGCGAGGGGGGGGGACGCCAAGCTTGAGTGGCGCTACCTCCACCTGCCATCCCTGGCTCCTCCGTCGGCCTTAAAAAAAAAAAAAGAAAAATATTAATTATAATCATCTGATGTCCGGCACGGTGGCGCCCTCCTCCCTTCTCCGTTCTCCATTTGCAATTAATTTCGGGCATGATGTAATCACGCACTTTGCGCCCAACCTTCATTGCAGACGGAGCAGTGAGGAGCGGATGAAGAGGAGCCACGACATAAGACAGAAAAAGAAGAGATTGGCATGCGGGCGGCAGTTGGAGATGGCTGCACGTTAGATCAGCTCTGTGTCTTTCCTCCCACACAATTATCTGTCCACAATTATAAAACATCTAAAAACTTGTGAAGACAGTGGGAAATTATTGTGGGGGTACAAAGGAGTGTCATCATCACTCCAAGGACAAGGCCATATCATCTATCCCTGGCTTATCTGCATCAACTGACCTACTGTGTACCGAACCCCGGCTTGTCAGTTAACCCTTCTCCTGCTGAATCCCTGGTTTATCTGCATCAACTGATCTACTGTGTACCGACCCGGCTTGTCGATTGGCCCTTCTCCTGCTGAGTCCCTGGCTTGTCTGCATCGACTGGTCTGCTGTGTACCGACCCGGCTTGTCGGTTGGCCCTTCTCCTGCTGAGTCACTGGCTTGTCTGCATCAACTGATCTGCTGTGTGCCGACCCGGCTTGTCAATTGGCCCTTCTCCTGCTGAATCCCTGGCTTGTCTGCACCAACTGATCTACTGTATACCGACCCGGCTTTTCAGTTAACCCTTCTCCTGCTGAATCCCTGGCTTATCTACATCAACTGATCTACTGTGTACCGACCCGGCTTGTCAATTAACCCTTCTCCTGCTGAATCCCTGGCTTATCTGCACCAACTGATCTATTGTGTACCGACCCGGCTTGTCAGTTGGCCCTTCTCCTGCTGGGTCCCTGGCTTATCTACATCAACTGATCTACTGTGTACCGACCCGGCTTGTCAATTAACCCTTCTCCTGCTGAATCCCTGGCTTATCTGCACCAACTGATCTACTGTGTACCGACCCGGCTTGTCAATTAACCCTTCTCCTGCTGAATCCCTGGCTTATCTGCATCAACTGATCTACTGTGTACCGACCCGGCTTGTCAATTAACCCTTCTCCTGCTGAAAATCTGGCTTATCTGCATCAACTGATCTACTGTGTACCGACCCGGCTTGTCAATTAACCCTTCTCCTGCTGAATCCCTGGCTTATCTGCACCTACTGATCTACTGTGTACCGACCCGGCTTGTCAATTAACCCTTCTCCTGCTGAATCCCTGGCTTATCTGCATCAACTGATCTACTGTGTACCGACCCGGCTTGTCAATTAACCCTTCTCCTGCTGAATCTCTGGCTTATCTGCATCAACTGATCTACTGTATACCGACCCGGCTTGTCAGTTAACCCTTCTCCTGCTGAATCCCTGGCTTAACTGCATCAACTGCATATAAAACATTATTTTATATGCCATTATTTTGTTTTTCCTGATTGTACATTTACAAGTTTCTACTTTTTACCTGTTATTATTCTACTATTTATATGCCTTTATCTTGTTTTTCCTGATTTTATATTTACCAGCAACTAGTTTTACCTGTTATTATTCTTGCCTATTTCCATTGTCCTTATTACCTCTCCTTCTATTATTCTTTGCCTTCCATGCCCTAATTGGTTATTGTCCTCCATCTTGCTATTGTCTCCCTGCTTATTCTTACCTGTTATCCGCTGTCCTTACTATCTTACTGTTCTGCTATCATTCTTACCTGTCTTCATTGTCCTTATTATCTCACTGTACTGTTGTTCCATGCCCTCCACGCCCTAATTCGTTATTATCTTCCACCTTTTCATTGTCTTCCTGCCTTTGTTCTTACCTGTTTTTCACTGTCCCCACTATCTCACTGTTCTGTTACTCTCTCTCCCTACTATGCCTCCCCGCTCTCACTCCATACCCATACTCTCCCCCCGCCCTACCTCTCCCGTTCCTCCCCGCCATCCCCCGCGCGCTGCTCATCTTGCTAACCTCATCCCCATTTCCCCCCTCTCCTCTCCCCCTTTCTTCTGTGCCCTCTGGAATGCCAGATCCGTCCGCAACAAGCTGACTGCTATCCACGACCTCTTTCTATCCAACTCCTTTAACCTTCTTGCCGTTACTGAAACCTGGCTCTCCGATTCTGATACTACTTCCCCCGCTGCCCTCTCCTATGGTGGCCTCTCCTTCACCCACTCCGCCAGGCCTGGTGCCCGCCCTGGCGGTGGAGTTGGCCTCCTCCTCTCCTCCACCTGTACTTTTCGTGTCATTCCCCCTGAACCCTCCCTCTCCTTCTCCTCTTTTGAAGCTCACTCCATCCGCCTCTTCTACCCCATCTATCTCCGCGTCACTGTCATCTACCGCCCCCCTGGCCCCACCTCCCTCTTCCTTGACAACTTTGCTAGCTGGCTTCCTCACTACCTCTCCTCCGATCTCCCCTCGATCATTCTCTAGTGACTTTAATATCCCCATCGACAACCCCACCTACCCTGCTTCCAGCAAACTGCTCACCCTCTCTTCCTCCCTTGGTCTCACCCAATGGACCTCCTCCTCTACCCACTGCCTTGGTCACTCCCTTGATCTTGTCTTCTCCTACCTATGTAATCTCTCCGACTTCTCCATCTCTCCCTTTCCTCTATCCGACCACCATCTTCTCTCCTTCTCTCTCTCCTCTTCTCCTGCTCCCCTCCCCCTGCCCAAACCTACTCTGTCCATACGCAACCTCGATGCTCTTGACCCTGCCTCTCTGTGCTCCTCTCTCAATACCCTCCTTTCTCCCCTTTCCTCCCAGGCCTGCCCCAACCAGGCGGTCTCCCTCTACAATCACACCCTCACCTCCGCTCTGGTCGCGGTCGCCCCTGCCCACTCCGTCCACCCCCGCTGCTCCAAACCCCAACCCTGGCACTCCAAATTTACCCGCTTCCTCCAAAAATGCTCCCGTTCCGCCGAACGTCACTGGAGAAAATCCCGCTCCCTGGCTGACTTCCTCCACTTTAAATTCATCCTTTCATCCTACAGCTCTGCCCTCTCACTCGCTAAACAATCTTTCTTTAAATCCCTCATCTCTTCCCAGTCCTCTAACCCCCGCCGCCTCTTTGCCACCTTCAGCACTCTCCTGGCCCCCTCCCCTCCCCCCACCCCCTCCTCCCTGACTGCCTCTGATTTCGCCTCCTTCTTCTCCTCTAAAATCGAGGCCATCCGACTTGAAATCTCCTCCTCCACTCTCTCTTCCACCCCTCCCACTCTTCTGTCCTCCCCCCAACCACCTTCCCCTCCACTCCTTCCATCCCACCACCGGCGAGGAAGTCCACTCTCTCATTTTATCCTCCCCCCCCACTACCTGCCCCCTGGATTCCATCCCCTCCCACCTTCTTCGCTCCCTTTCCCCCACCACCTGCTCCCACCTCGCTCACCTCTTTAATCTCTCCCTCTCCACTGGCATCTTCCCCCCCTCCTTCAAACATGCTCTCGTATCCCCCATTCTTAAGAAACCTAATCTCGACCCCACTTCTCTCTCGAACTATCGCCCCATATCTCTTCTCCCTTTTGCCTCCAAAATTCTCGAGAGGCTCGTCTGCAGCCGTCTCACCTCCTACCTTTCTGAATACTCCCTCCTTGATCCTCTCCAGTCTGGTTTCCGCCCCCTCCACTCCACTGAAACTGCCCTGGCTAAAGTCACCAATGACCTCCTCTCTGCAAAAGCCAGGGGCCACTTCTCCCTTCTCATCCTCCTTGACCTCTCTGCAGCCTTTGACACCGTTGACCACCCCCTCCTCCTTCACAACCTCCAGTCTTTCGGCCTCTCCGGCCCAGTCCTGTCCTGGTTCACCTCTTACCTTACTCACCGTTCCTTCTCTGTCACCACCTCTGGGTCTCTCTCCCCCCCATCCACCCTTCCAGTCGGGGTCCCTCAGGGCTCTGTTCTGGGACCCTTACTCTTCTCTCTATACACCTCCTCCCTGGGTGAACTCATCAGCTCCTTCGGCTTCAGCTACCACCTTTACGCTGACGACACTCAACTATACCTCTCCTCTCCTGATCTCTCTCCCTCCCTCCTCTCTAGGGTGTCCGCCTGCCTCTCTGCCATCTCCTCCTGGATGTCCTCTCGATTCCTCAAACTTAACCTTGCCAAAACTGAGCTCATAGTTTTTCCTCCCTCTCATACCCCATCCCCTTCTGACCTCTCCATCACTGTCGACAACACCTCTATCTCCCCTGTCCCCCAACTTCGCTGCCTTGGTGTCATCCTCGACTCCTCTCTCTCCTTTGGCCCCCACATCCTCTCTCTTGCTAAATCCTGCCGCTTCCAGCTGCGCAACATCGCTCGCATCCGGCCCTTCCTCTCCCAAGATGCCACCAAATGCCTTATCCACTCTCTGATCATCTCCCGCCTGGACTACTGCAACCTCCTCCTCACTGGCCTCCCCCACTCTCATCTCGATCCCCTTCGATCCGTCCTTAATGCTGCAGCTAGGCTTATTTTCCTCTCTCGCCGCTCCTCTTTTGTCTCCCCCCTCTACCTAGCCCTTCACTGGCTCCCATTCCCCTTCAGAATCCTCTTTAAGCTCCTCACACTCACCTACAAGGCCCTCGCCAACTCCACTGCGCCCTACATCTCCACCCTCCTCTCTATTCATGCTCCATCCCGCCCTCTCCGTTCTGCCTCTGACCGTCGCCTCTCTTCCCCCCTTATAACCTCTTCCCTACGCGCGTATCCAAAACTTCACCCGCGCTGCCCCCCTCCACTGGAACAAGCTCCCTCCCTCCATCAGAACTTCCCCTAATCTGTCCAGCTTCAAACGGGCCCTAAAAACCCACCTTTTTCTTAAAGCCTTTCTGTCTCCCACTTAACTTCCTACCTTATCTTCTGCCTCTGTCCCCCTACTCTCCCTCTCTCCCCTGCGTCTCTCTGTCTGTCCACCCCTCCCCTTAGATTGTACGCTCCTCTGAGCAGGGCCATCTCTCCTCCTGTTTCCACCACTTCTAACTCTGCTCTCCAGCTACTTAGCCCTCCTCCTCGAGGGTCCTCCACCCCACGTCCACTCTCGCTCCCTCCTCCCCCCTGGGGGTCTCCCTGTCTTCCGCACCCTCCTTCTTGGGCCCCGTCGTTTGCGGATCCTCCCTCCCCCTTCCCCGCCCTCTCTAGCTGTGCATTGAGCGTACTGAGTTGCTGTGTTTACTGTACTGTGCTGTCTCCCATTGTATTGTGATTTTGTTTGTCTCTGTACGGCGCTGCGGATGCCTTGTGGCGCCTTATAAATAAATATTAATAATAATAATAATAAAAGAGAACTTGAAGAAAAGAAGACAGAAGAGAACAAAGAAGGCAATAGAAAGGTAAGTCAGAGAAAAAAATGAGAAAGGGACGCAGCTTTAAAGAAAGGGGAGGAAAAAAAAGGCAAAGGGAATAAAAAGAATGAAAAAGGGGCACAGCTTGAAAGAAAGGGAAGACAAAAAAGGCCAGGGGAGAAAAAGAATGCAGATGCAAAGATATAGGAGTTTAAATCACATGCAGGGTAACCGTATGAACGGCTTAGCTCACTGTATGTGGGATAGGAGAACAAGGAGAGAACTCCTTAGCTGCGGTGTCTCTTGTCGTGCCTCAACGGACTCGGTAAGTGACAATAACTTCTTACCCACTCCTACAATTTCTATGATCTTATGAGTTTATGGAGAAATTACATTATTGTATTAGTGTCCTTAATAATATCGTATATAATAGTAATATTTACATCACTGGGAGTGAGCTGTGAATTTATTACAATTTATTGTAGCTTTAATGCTAAAAATTAAATGTACATACTGGCAAAAAGCACTGCAACTTCTACAACCTGTTCCGCTCAGTTTATAATCAGAATAATATATTGTCATAATATTGACAAGCATATGATATGCTGGGTGATATACTTTTTTTTTTAAAAGAATACATATCTTCCTAGCAATATTTGGGAAAAGATATAGATGGTGAAACTTGGACAGAAAGTTCGGAAAAGATGGAAAGTTCCATCGTATAAATTGCACCCATATTAATAGACGCACAGATATTTAGTTATGTACAAGTCGGTATCGGCGCAAGAGTGTTAGACGTTCCATTCATTACAAATACATATTTTGTAAGAAACAGCACTAGTCCATTACCAAGCCATATTTATTTTACTTTTTTTCTTTTTTCAGTTAAAACATTAAAAAAATCAAGAGATTCAGTTTATCTTTATTATAATGGAGGGAAAAACTCTCTGGATGGCAAAACAAGAGAAGAAAAGCAACAAAAGAAGAGACCATCAAAAAACAAACTGGATCACTTTATAATTATATGAAGAAATCAAAGTACTCCTAAGAAGAAGAAAACCAAGGATGTAGTTCCACAATTGAGTACTCACAGTCAGCAGAAAACCAACCAGGTACTTCTACAAGTGAGTACTCGCAACCAGGAGAAACTACAAAGAGCCAGAATATCACAAAAGATAATTTGGTAACAGGAGGGGAAATGAGTATAGAGGAGCAAATTGACACGCAAAGTAATATTGATAGTTCAGAGGCAGAAAAATCTTCCTTACTCTCATCCAATGCAAGCTTAGTGTCCATGGAACTAGAAGATCCAGCAAATTGGCCAAAAATTCTTTATGAATTAAGAATTAGACTTACAGAATCCGGACCTTCTCAAAAGAAAAAATATGTAGTATCCTCTGGATTCTAATACACGAAGTTTAGTAACACATATAACCGTAAACTGGAAAATGGTGAATTAGTGCCAAGGCCTTGACTAGTATATTCCAAGTTAAAGGACTGTGTGTTCTGTTTCTGTAGCAAGTTATTTTCTGATTTCAGTGATTCATCCAGCTTTGTTACCACAGGTTGCAATCATTGGCAAAATTGATCCAAGGCACTTCATACACATGAAACAAGTCTTGGACATATTAGGCGTTTGAAAATGTTGTACGAGTTAAAAAAAAAATTGAAAAATAAGATAACACTTGATGCCCAAAATCAACAGTTGTATGAGCTCCAATAAAAACATTGGACATATGTGATTACAAGGCTTATAGAAATAATAAAATATCTTGCCTCTCAATGCCTAGCTCTAAGGGGTTAGTCTGATAAGCTCTTCCACAAAAATAATGGAAATTTTTTGAAACTAATAGAACTCTTTGCAAATTTGATCCTGTTATCTCGGCTCATATCGAAAGAACCATTAGGACAGATTCAAAGATTCATTATCTGAGCCATACAAAACGAAATAACTGACTTATTGGACAAGGCAATCAAAGAAAAAATTGTTTCTTCAATAAAAGAAGCAAAATATTATTCTATAATCCTGGAGTGTACTCCAGACATCAGTCACACCGAACAAATGACTGTTATTATTCCTTATGGTACATGCAAAGAAAACACTATGCTCATTGAAGAGCACTTTTTAGGCTACTTAGAAGTGGATGACTCAAGTAGAGAGGGGCCGTGCGACACCATTATCAACAAATTGCACAACTGGAATCTGAACATTGGAGATATAAGAGGTCAAGGCTATGACAATGGTGCCAACATGAGAGGTTAAAAGATTGGCCTTCAGAAGTTAATATTAAACAAAACCCCACACGCTTTCTATGTACCATGCACTACCCACAGTCTTAATTTGGTACTTAATGATGCTGCCAAAATTAATTGTGAGACAATTAGTGTTTTTGGGACAGTTCAAGAAATATTCAAATTTTTTTCTGCCTCGGAGAAGATTTGGGGCATTCTTAAAAAACATATTTCTTCCTCTACATTAAAACATATCTCAGAAACTCTGTGGGAAAGTCGCATTGATGCTCCGCAACCACTCAGGCAGCAAACAGGAGAAATATATGATGCTTTATATCAGGCCTGTCCAACCTGCGGCCCTCCAGATGTTGTGAAACTACAAGTCCCAGCATGCCCTTCCAGCTATCAACAGGTTGTCTACCAGCAAAGAATGCTGGGGCTTGTAGTTTCACAACACCTGAAGGGCCGCAGGTTGGACAGGCCTGCTTTATATGATATTTTTAGCAATGAAAATTTTGATAAAGAAGATTTGAAGCCCAGAGTTTCTGCACCAAACTTAAAGATTTCCAATTTTTATGCTCACTAGTACAGTGGCAAGACTTGCTGAGTCATATCAATCTAGTCAGCAAGATGCATCAGAAAACAAAAGAATATTTAGCTTGCTTTGACAGCCATAATGATGCAGAGCCTGAATTCAAATCGCTAACTAGAAATTGTAGAAGGAAAAGGTAATCACAGTTCCAATGTGAGCACAAAGATGAATCCCCTAAAGCACCTGAAGATACATTTAGAGTGATTTTTTTTCTGCATTCTTTTGGATGTTGTGATGTCATCTCTTGATGAACGTTTTGACCTTTTACAACAACATAACAGTAGATTTGCATTTTTGTATAATATCAATACATTTGATGAACCAGACCTGGATACGTTGATACGACAATGCAACAATTTGCAAATCCATTTATCTGACAGTGACAACAGAGGCATAAAAGATATCGCCCTTTCTATTAAAAATAGCCAGATTGTAATGAAGACATACCGGAAAGAAGTATACAGAATTAATCACTTGCAATTTTCTCCTTGGGGCCATTAGGTATAATTTGAGTTATTGATTTTATCATTTAGCACCTAATTGTGCCCCGTTGGGACTAGTATTTTTGGTTAGTCGTTCTTGCATACTTGCCTCTATACCTTCAGCCAGGTGCTATTCACAGACATGGGGAGAGTGTTACACTGTACACTATTGGAGACTGGCTACAGGGATTAACATATTGACCAAATAGCCTTAATTTCCACGGATAGTTACATGTTTTAAAGATACACTATATGGACAAAAATATTTGTCCACACCTATTAATTATTGAATTGAAGTATTTCCATCAGACCCGTTGCCAGAGGTGTATAAAGTCAAGCACCTAGTCATGCAGTCTTCAGTCGTAAACATTTGTGGTACAAAATGGGTCGTTCTGAAAAGCTCAGTGACTTCAAGCGTGGTACTGTGATAGGATGCCACCTTTGCAATAAGACGGTTCGTGAAATAAACTGTAAGGGATATTATTGAGAAAGTGGAAGTGTTTAGGAACAACAGCAACTCAGCCACGAAGCGGAAGACCACGTAAAATCACAGAGTGGGTCAATGACTGCTAAGGCGCAATTGTGTGTAAAAGTCACCAGCTCTGCTGATTCCATACCTGAAGAGTTCCGAACTTCCACTGGCATTAATGTAAGCACAAAAACTGTGTGGCGGGAGCTTAATAGAATGGGTTTCCATGGCCGAGCAGCTGCATGCAAGCTTCACATCACCAAGAATAATGCCAAGCATCGGATGGAGTGGTGTAAAGCACACTGACACTGGACTGTGGAGAGGTGGAAATGTGTTCTGTGGAGTGATGAATCACGCTTCTCTCATCTCTGTTACCTGCCTGACTGCATTATGCCAACTGGGAAGTTTGGTGGAGGAGGCATAATCGTATGGGGCAGTTTTTCAGGGTTTTGACTAGGCCCCTTATCGCCAATGAAGGGAAATCTTAATGCTTTAGCATACCAAGTAATTTTGGACAATGCTATGGTTTCAACTTTGTGGAAACCGTTTTTACTGCCCTTTTCCCTTTAGATTGTAAGCTTTTGTAAGCAGGGCCCTCTTCCTTCCTGCTCCTCCTCTTTTCATTACCTATGTCTTCTGCTCACCAGCTACATTTACACTTCCTCCTTGGGCTCCCTGCCCCTTGACTCCAGTCCTCCAGGGTCTACGCAACTCTATATGAGTTGCGCCCACTCCCATGGGCACAGGTTTCAGCTTGCAATGAATATACCCATTTCACCCCATTGTCCACTGTGAAGAACCGATCACTCCTGAACACGCCACCCGCGATGATGTCATTGTCGCGTGGTGTGAATTGTAGCATCTTTAAACGCAGACTGCACATGTGCCGATTGGCATCTGCACAGTTGCTAAAAAAGATGATGTGCACTGCGTTTTAAGAGGGCGACTGCACCTGCACAGTTTTAAAGGTGCTGCAAAAGTGCGTGCCTGGTTGTAAGGTAACACAGATCCACAGAAGGAGAGCAAAACTGTACACATCCCCCCTTCTTACTCTGTTGTAGAAATAGGAGCTACTTAGGTCATTGCTTAATTAGCATGTGTTAAGACCTGTACAGAGACTTCACCCACCTTTGGGGTGAACTGGGAGGAACACATGCTTGTCTCTTCACTTGCTGGACACAGAGAAAGACACATCTGTTTTGGAGTCTCCATGGATAAACAAGTATTTATGGAATATTTATAGGAGCTGCAGTGTAAGGCAACTTGGAGGAATGGTTTGGGTGGCACCTGGATAAGATAACATAAGTTGCTGATATGGCGTTTGAATGGAATTGTCTTAATAGAATGTGGTTACCTTGATTTGTATGTAGAAATTATTAGATTGTTCAGTGTAAAGTTTTGCACAGACTGTCGGTTTAAAATTAAATGGCAGCAATGTGCAATATGACTGCCTTTATATATATATATATGAGGGAAGAGAGGGTAATGGGGAAAGGAAAAGAGCTCCGCACAAGGTGTTAACCTTCCTCACTAGTAAACCGATTATATTATATGTATCATGAGGGGGTGCTAGGGTCAAAGTTCATAGTTATACAAAAAAGAAAAGAAAATTATGACCAAATAAGCACTCCAGGTAAAATGACTGCCTTTGTAAGTTAATATGATCACCATGATATATTATTTGTGATATTTTATATGGAAGAAAGGAATGGCAAGATAATTACCTGTTACTGATTTGATGAAGTGCTGGACTGATGAACCGGGAGCTGGAAGAAGTTATTCTGCCATTTAAACCGACAGTCTGTTGAATGCTACCAGCCTGATGGTATGTCCCCCCCCCCTCACATTAGTGGGACAATGTGCAATGGCGGCTGGTCAAAGACAGGGCTAAGTGTACTTTTTATACATTGTGCGTTAAGGGACTGGATATTGAGAAAATGAAGGTTATATAGCAAGTGATAAGATTTAATGGGAAGTGACTTGGGAGAGATAGTTTAAAGGAGAGAATGAGAATGTGATATTGGAAACTTACAGAAAGTGAACATAATAAGTGGTTGTACTAGATAGTCAGTGGACAGATGTTCGAATATGGCTGAGATTTACATTGTTACATGGGATAAGTTCAGTTTTGTTAGTCAATATGGCAGCAAGGTGTTAATACAGATTGTATTAGGTAATATGCTGGTTATAGGGAATTGTTATATAATGTACTAAGATGTCCGACAGAGCCATTTGCAGTGTCGGACTGGGGCATGAAGGGCCCATCGGGGGACTGCAACGCTAGGGGCCCACCAGAGGGGGTGTGGCCAGCCATAATAGAGGCGAAACTAGACACTAGAGGGGGAGTGGTCAGCCCACGAAGGACAGCTAGCACCATAGTGTAGTATATAAAGAATGCAGTGTGTATATAAAGAGTACACAGTCTTACCCTGCCCCTTAGATTGGGCACAACAGTCACCAAAAATCGGAATTGTCCAACTAGACCAGGCTTGGCTAACCTATGGCACTCCAGGTGTTGTGAAACTAGAAGCTTCAGCATGCTTTGCCAATATATAGCAGCTTATTGCTGGAAGGGTATGCTGGGACTTGTAGTTTCACAACACCTGGAGTGCCACAGGTTAGCCAAGCCTGCACTAGACTCAAAATGTCCTACCTGTTCTTGTCACTTTTACCACCTGTGGCTGCTGGTTTCTTTAGTTGCGGCTTGTCTGGATCCTGGAATGTTGAGGGTCCTATTTGGAAAAAATAATGGGTGCATTTTGAAAATTCCAACCAGCCCCGGCCTTAAATCAATAAGACCCACAATTAATACTTATGCCTTCCTCCAGCCCCAACATTAAACTAATATTATTACCATTTAATAAACCTATTTCCCTCCCTCCAGACAGCCCCTGCAATATATTAATTACATTATGTATTATACATATACCTATTTCCCGTTACTGTCACTGCCGTTAAATAATTCATATTCACATTTAATAAATAGATCTCATGCTCCACAATCTCAGCCCCACATTCAATTAATAGCCCCCAAACCACTGCATCTTAAATTAATAGTCCCCACTATAAAATTAAATTGCCCCACCTTCACCCTACAAAATAGCACCCATTATTTAGCCACCTACCACACACACATTACATTTCCACAAGCCCGCTGTGCTATCACACACACATTACTGTGCCCCTTTATCACCATGCTGTGCCTTCTTATGATCACACTGAGCCCTCCATACTGCTTTTGCCCCCCTTCTCCTGGACCCCCTTCAACACCTGGTGCCATGCTGCTTTTGTTCCCCCCTTCTCCTGGCCCCCCTTTATCACCCTGTGCCATGCTGCTTTGGCCCCCCTTCACACTCTGCCATGCTGCTTTGGCCCCCTTCACTCTGCTATGCTGTCTGTATTCCCCCTTCACACTTTGCCATGCTGTCTGTGCTTCCCCGTCACACTCTGCCATGCTGTCTTTGCCCCTTTTCACTCTCTGCCATGCTGTCTGTGATCCCCCTTCACTATCTGCCATGCTATCTGTGCTCCCTCTTCACTCTCTGCCATGCTATCTGTGCTCCCCCTTCACTCTGCCATGCTCCCCCCTTCATTCCGTTCCTTCACTTACCTTTTCTATCGGCTTCTTTCTTCTCTTCTGTCTTTTTGCTGACTCCTCTCTGCGCCGCTCCTCACTGAACGCCAGCCGTGAAGACGTCACGCCCAACATTCAGTGCGAACGGAGCAGAGAGGAGTAGGGGAGTGCCATTGTCACGTATTTTTTTTTTTTAGTTTTCCGCTCCCCCCACCTACCGTAGGATAACCGGTCCCCCGATGGGCCAGTCCGACCCTGGCCTTATGGTATGTGGTCTATCCTCCATCTTGCACACCCCCACTTGCAATGAACATATACACACACACTGTAATCTGAAATCACACACTGTAACATATGCACATATAGTATTACCATTATATTGTATTTCATGTAAAATATATTAAGCTTTCTACATGTTATTATATATGTAATGTGACTGTTACTGAAAACACCTATTGTTAATAAGAATACATATTATCTTAAATGAGACTGTGGAAAATGTGTATTGATAAAAACATACATTCAAATAGTCCACCTATTAGTATTGTTTACATTTCAGTAGTCGACCTAATAATAATACTGTCTACATTTCACTTGTCGACCTAACAATACTGCCTACCATGTGAACTGTCGACCTAACAATACTTGCTACCATGTGAATTGTTGACTTAACAATACTGTATACCATGTGAATTGTCCACCTAAAAATACTGTCTACCATGTGAATTGTCCACCTAATAGTACTGTCTACCATGTAAATTGTCCACCTAATACTACTGTCTACCATGTGAATTGTCCACCTAAAAATACTGTCTACCATTTGAATTGTCGACATAACAATATTGTCTACCATGTGAATTGTCCACATAACAATATTGTCTACCATATAAATTGTCCACCTAAGAATACTGTCAACGTTTGAATTGTCTACCTAAGAATACTGTCTACATTTCAATTGTCGACCTAACAATACTGTCTACATTTCAATTGTTGACCTAACAATACTGTCTACCATGTGAATTGTCCACCTAACAATACTGTCTACCATGTGAATTGTCAACCTAATAATACTGTCTACCATATGAATTGTATACCTAACAATACTAGCATGTGAATTGTCCACATAATAATACTGTTGACATTTGAATTGTTGACTTAATGTTATTGACTTTCTGAATGTGACCAAATAAATGTCTAATCGTCATTCCACAGTATTCCCTCTGTACAGGCTGTAGATTGGTGGATTCATGTGCAAGAGGAAGCTAATATCGTTGATATGAAATGTACATTGTATGCATTGTACCAGTTCCTAGAAGGACAGTGTCCTAAACATTTAGGGTGTAACTTTAGCTGTATGCAATGGAGCGGAAAAGATTTGCTCAATCACAACTTTTGTTCAGATTTGCAGTGAGAAATCAGTGTAAGACTGAATAAAGCATTTCTCATTCAACCTTCATACATGATGCTATTAAAATTTCAGTTCTGAGGGTTAGTGATCCTTTAATTGAGGCATTCAATTCAATTCATATAAGGATCCATTGCAAGTGATAAAATCACTAAAAAAAACCTCAAGAAGAAAGCTGTGATTTTGTGTTAGCAATAAAATCAGATTTAATTGATGCTACAAAATGTGTTAGTTCCTCTTTAAAATGTAACTATGATAACATGACATTAAACAACATAAACAGTTGGTAAGAATATTATACAACATGCAGAGTTATTAAAAAATGTTTATTTGTTAAAAAAAAGTTTAAACATTGTACTATCCGAAACAAAGATAAGTAGAAGTACCCATAAAACAATAAATTATATCTTGAATGATCTCATGATATAATTATTTAATTACAGTAAAGTAGAACACCGATATACGTAAAAATGCTCACAGACTGATAAAGAGTGGGAATATTTAAAGGATTACTTTACCCAAAACTCAAAAATAAATTTTGAGTAGATTCAATGAGTTAAAATTTAAAAGAAAGAAATGTGCAGTTTGCAGGTTTGTCTGGACTCCTGCTGCCTTCAGTGTTTCCACGCAGCTCTATGTCTTACTTATATTGCTGGTCTGTTTGCAAAGATTCAGAGGAGATGAAACGTACCATTCCCTATGAACTGCCTAAATAAGAAGTCCACAGACATGAGGCATTGACAACCACTTTGACTGGTTGAAATAGGATGAAGGGTAAGTGTATCAAGCAGATTGGCATCAGACTATTAATGGTATTGTACATCCTGCTGTATCTGAAGACCTGTGCATTCCAGCAATTACATTTCTGCTTTTATTTTAACTCATTGCACTCCATCTACTTCCATTTATTTTCAAGTTGTTAATTAATGATGTGAAACTGAATAATTGTGTTACACTATACTTAGGGTTATGTTCTGGACATTCTTTGTAACACATAGGAGTTTCTTTAGCAATGTGGCGCGACGTGATGTGACCCACAGCTTGCAATAAGATGATGGCTGCATGGGCATACATGGGCATATAGCTAATATGTTAATGGTAAAACTTGTTAAGATAAACAGTAATGCTTACATAATACTTAGGTTGCTACCATAAAACAGAAAGTGATAATATTTTTTAAAAGCCATTTGATTAATCTTTGTGGGTATAGTGACATCACATTGTAAGCAGGGACTGGAGAAACTTAAGAGGATGGTTGTGATTTAGTTATATTGGGGTAATTTTCTAAGTCAAACTCCACTCATCCTTAGTAGTAAAGGGGTTAAAATATTTACTGTATTACAGTGTCAAAGACCAATGAAAGAAAAAATACATATTGTATCTGTATAGAAGACCACAATTAAATATGCAAATACATTCTCTACAACAAGTATAGCTCTATATGGACTTGAATCAGTGTTATTGCTACTGCCTCTATCTAAATGTAGAGCCCTATGGCAATTCAGTCTGGAGAATCCAGGTTTGTGTTAACACCATGCCAAGGAGAAAAGACATCTGCAAAGATCTCATAGAAGCAACTGTTGTTGCTCCTCAGTTTGTAAACAATTCTAAGGCCATTTCCAAAAATATTTAATTCTATCATTGTACAGTGTGAAAGATTATCAAATAGAGCACACTGAAAACAGATGATGATCTTCTAAGAAGTGTGCATCCCTGCAAATTTACCCAAATATTAAAAAGTATTATGCTCTGAGAAATCATGCAGAACCCAAATGCTACATTTAGGGATCTAAGGGTCTTTGTCAACATGGTAAATGTTACAGGTCACGGTGCTACCATAATAAAAAGACTGCATGTGTATGGCTTTCATGGAAGGGTAGCCAGGAGAAAGCCCCTGCTCTCCAAATAAAAACAAAAAACATTTCAGTATGCCTTTGGTTTACAAAGTTGCATCTGAATGAAACATATGACTTCTGGAACAATCTCCTTTGAATAGATGAGACCAAAGTGGAGTACTTTGGTCATACTGTACAATGCCAAACACAGCATATCACTGTACACCAACCGGCACACATGGTGGTGGAGGGGAGGAGTGATTATTTTGGGTTATTTTGCAGCCGTGGGTCCTGCATGCCTCAAAATCATTGAGTCTTCCATGAACTCCTCTTTATACCAGAGTATTCCAGAGGACAATGTGAGGCTATTTGTCTTACAATTGAAGCTTTGCTGTAATTAAATCATGCAACAGGACAATGGATGTGACAAAAGCTGGTGGAGAGGGAAGTATAGGGAATCCATTTTAGTGGGGTCAAGAATCTGGGCTAGTAAGGTCAGCAACCTATTGGAGAAATCTGCTCCTGAGAAACAATAAAGCTCAGTAATTGGGCAGGGACTGATTATGAAATACGGCCCAGGTTTTATAGAACGAGGCCGGACTACATGATTATTATGTTCTCATTTGTAAAAAAAACAAACCACAGGTTTGAAGGAGGGTGCACTTTCTTTTTGACGTGACAGTACATAAAGAAAAGTATACTTTCTTTCTTTCAACTTTACACTGGTCACACAGCAGCTCAGCCAATTAAGCCGCTGGTTGCTACCGTGAAGCCATAGTGGCTTCCTTCTGCAACAATAACAATTTCTACAATGAAAACAGCTGATTGCCGTGGGAACCACGCAGCAAACTGGACAACAAAGATCTATGTAAATCTTTACCATGTACTACAATATATCTCTAAAAGTATGATGACTATTACATTAAACTACTTTTTTGAATTAAAGAGAGACTACTGTATAGAGCGCTACTTAGGGGCATATTCAATTGTCGGCAGAAAAGCCGAAAATCGTGCGCTCGTCGCACTATTACCATTACTACGGTAATAGTGCACGTAAAAACAGTTAATACGGTAATTTTCTCGCTGGATTTCAGCTCGCAGCTCCCTGAGCCGCGAGCTGAAATCCAGATACATATTACCGTATTAACTGTACTAGTTTTTCTGCGGTGCGGAAAACTAACAATTGAATACGCCCCTTAGGGGCGTATTCAATTGTTAGCGTTAACGCTAAAAAAACGAGCGCTCGAAAAATCTTACCGTTAATACGGTAATTGCTCGCGGAATTTCAGCTCGCTGCTCCCTGAGCGGCGAGCTGAAATTCCGCGAGTAAACTACCGTATTAACGGTTTTCGCACGCAATATTACCATATAAACGGTAATATTTTTCCAGCGCTCGTTTTGCAGCGTTAACGCTGACAATTGATAACGCCCATTAGAGTGCTCTATAGAATCTGAGATGAATAGGATTATAAATAACACAGGCTAAGAAACCCAGCAGTTACAGGTGTCATTGACATAGAAATTCACATAAATAATGTATAAAATCTGCATGAACCCTGTATTATCCTGCACAAAATTATTGCTTCATTGATTATTTTACTGCATTTTCATTGCATAAAAAAAATGTATCATGAGCTCTTTGGAAGAAAGATTCAGTAAGCATTCTGAAGGTTTGAATGCCAGAGCAATACAAATGCAGAGCTTTCAAATCATGTGCATGTCTTCCCTTAAGCACACTGCAGAGAGTTCTATTAGGTACTTAAAACCGTACTTTCACTCCCTTATTTTGTAGATGTGAAATAAAAACGACAGATAAAAATGCAAAGAATTCATCCTTTTCTTTTTTTCCTAAAAAATATTAACATTGTCAGTGAACAATTCTGCATAGTAGGTTTTCACTATTTTAAAGCAGCATCGAGGGGTTGGAAAAACATTTCCAAATATTTACATGAAGTGCATAGGACTATTACATTACATTATATATACATATTTACAGTGCATAGAACAAAGTTTACTGACCCTTGGACATGCAAATACAGCTCTCTAAAAATCTGGACTGGTGAAAACAAGTGTGTTATTAGGAGGGTGTACTAGGGTCAGAATACCTACCTATTCTTCAATATGGCCACTAACAAGGCAGTTTCAAGTAAAGTATAAGTGCATTTAATATATCAGAAATGGATGAACTAATGCAAAATATGTTTTGTTCCCCATCTTACACATCTCTGTATATTACAAAATCTCTACTGAATGTTTTTTACTAATTTGGCTTTAGCATATAAACCATCTAGCTATGCCTTTCACTTGTTAGAAATTTGGATTTTATTTTTGACAACTGCCAATTATGTTAAAACCTCGTTTTGTTGTATGTTTTTACAACATATAGAAGTTATCTAACAGCCTCATCACAAATCCCAGTCCGCAAGTAATATTTGCTTATCTTTATCAAACAACTATATATCACTGTGAGATTACATTTTTACTCTATAATGTTATCTGTTCTGTTTGCGATTATTATTGAGAACAACCTGGACACGACATTGGTCTGGCATTAGTGCAATATTACAATATAGAATTAGTGCAAATATTTAATTAAGTGCAAAGTTTTGATTGTGGCGCAGTTAGTTGTGTGGAGGTCTATTTGCTTCCTTTACAGCCACATCCTTCCTTTCTTTGTCCACATTTTTCCATTTGGTTCATTTTATCCTGTAAAACAAACATATTATTAGCTAACCTTTATTCTAACTGGTCCAGCAGTATTGTTGTCTACAAAGAGGTTTAGTCATGGACTGTCATAGTAAATATATTAAATTCAAGTATCACAGTACTAAGTCACTTAATACAGTTTCAGTATACCTTTAGCTTCATCTTGTCCCCTGCAAGTCAGTGAGCCCCCAGTTTTGAAGTGGGTAGCGATAGAGCCAACCAGATCTTCATTATGATCACAGCAGCACAGATTATTTAATGATGTCAATGTGCTGCTGGTCTTGTGGGAGGCAGTGACCTCTCCACTCATGTGATTATGTTAGTGAGGGCTGCATGTAACAGGCTCTGTGTAATGATTTGTGAGTAAGATAATACACGCAAGCAAGAAGACACTGTCTTACAGTTTGATGGTGCAAGGAGCAGGTCACTCCAACAGCACAGAAAAGTAATGTGTGACTCAGGTCAAACTGATGCATGATGGTTGTGGTGTCAAACGCACCACTGTACACTGATGATTTGGCCTTTGTAGCAATTATACTCCAAATTATTGTAAAAGGAGCACAGTATTATCTGATGCTTGTACATATACCAATTTGTGCAATATATTTCTGCCTCCTAAGGATTTTATCATCATTTGAGATAGACACTTAATAACACAATACAATAATTAACCTTATCATCCAATGGATAGACAGCTGATTCGTGAATCTTTCTGCTGAAGATGCTGCAGAACGACGTGTGGAATAGTCATATTGTACATCCTAAAGAGATACAACATTATAAATAACACTCTCTATACATGATGTGTAGAAGAAGCTCATTATTACCATTTATTTATATAGCAGCACTGTACATAGACAGTTATTCCATTTACTTTAGTTATGAATAATATGCAGTCTACATTTGTAACTGTAGATGGTGCTATTGTCACATGTAAAGCAATGGCAATCCAGCACATACCTTAAGCTTTTCATTCTAGGACAGTTTTTAAGACTTGTTGCAAGTTTGTCAGCTCCAATATAAGTGATCCTGTTGCAGTCCAAACTTTAGAGAAAACAAAAAAAAGTTTTGCTTTAGAATATTATAATTATGTTAATTATCTGCTGACAAATCTGTAAGACGGTGAATAAAGAAATATTGTCTTGCATCTGTGAAGATCGACATAAAGCTATGTTATTAGCATATGTTAGTAGCACGTCTCAAGCTACACAGGAATAAATGTAACTCTAAAAGGACTTCTCCACGTCCCAAAAAATACTAGCTCTAACTAGACTCTGCTGTCTGTAAGCTGTTATGCTTACAGCATTTCACAGGTTTTTCAGGCTCAGTCGGCTCCCCAGATTATACTGCAATGTACCATAATGTGCTATTACAGCAGTACATTAACATGAGAGTAACTGTCTAAGGATCTACCAGTATCATCAGCATATCAAGGTAACCAACTCTGTAATATCCAGAAAGACCTGCAATAAAAGTCAGAGATTGCTGACCTTAATTTCAAGCAGGAGGCATGTAGGAGCTGGATGAAGATAATGCAAAGAAAAAAAGCCTGATAGTTTAAAATAAAGATTCTATTCCACATTGTCTAAAAACACATTTAGAAGTTATAGATGTTTCTTTACTAAAGGATAATTATACATAAAAACAAGCTGATCATTTATAGAAAAATGTATATGTAACCATTATAATCATGTTAAAAACAAAAACTGAGAGTAAATGTCATTGCGCAGAGTTGCACTGAATATATTTTCAAAGCAGCCCTTCAGAGTAGTCTTTATGTGTTAGTATGATGACAGGAAGGATGGGTGCCGATCACCATATTGTATATATCATTACAAAATACAATCTGCTGTCACACTGACAAATGATGAGTCATCATGTAACTAGACAGATCCTTCTCTCCTTTCTTCTCTCTCTGCAAAGTGTTATATTTGGTGCTTATGTGATGTCAGAAGACTTAGCCTTCTTTCACAAAGCCAAAAGCATGGAGCTAGCACCACACTAGAAATCATTTACAAAGCACAGAATGCCTGCTCTGTAGTGTAAAAGCAGCTGTGGACTGGCCACGTGCCTCAACTTACGCCTACTCTTCCGCTGGATTGCATGGGTTTACGCAGTAAGATAGCCACGCGCACTGGTGCATCTTGTTTTTTTGGAGCGGAGTAGAAAGTAGATTTGATTTTGTGAAGCGAGAGGCAGTAATCTCTCGACTGGTGTGACTATGATATAAGGTGTTGGAGGGAGATCCTTGCCACGTGGAGGGACACACAGACTTTTCTATTCCACAAGAGGATTTTGATTTTGCATCAGCTCAGAGCTGGCAGAAATCGTCTCCTACTATACTTTTAATGGGACCCGTCTTGTGTCTCTGTTGTACTTCGGCGGAGAAGTGCATTTCCCAGAGCAATATAATAAAAACCTTCATGCATGGACAATTGCCAACACAACATATCCCAACATTCCCATAATTAATATAAACCGTTAATGAGTTTAAACCAAGCAGTATTTTAGGATGGAAATATTTATTTAATTGAAAAGGTTCAAAAAAAGTGGTTGGACTAGATGTGACATTTACACTTTTGCACACTGTGCCTTTCCAGATTTTTCCTTCACTCTGCACTCTGATCTGCGATGGGCAAAACTTCCACTTTTCCTTTGTAGAATGTTTAGTAAATCTACCACCATGATTTTATGACTAGGACACAGCAGAGATCTGAAATGATGTTATGCTCCATCAGTGTAACATTAATGTGAATGGGGCATACTGGTCCCCTCTCAGAACACTGTCCATTCTTCCTCTGAATTCCACACACCTTGCTCAATCCCTGATTGTTCTAAATCAGTGGTGGGCGACATGTGGCCTGCCAACAGCCCTCATAGTCTTCACCTGCAACAGTGACCTTATCTGCACAGAGAGGTCACACGGTATGGCAGGAAGTGCACTGTGCTCTCTCTCCTTCTTCTCTGTGGCCTCTTTGACGGTTGGAGGGCTGCCCATGCAGTTCTCCAGATATTTCAAGTTCACTACTTTAAAACATATTGTCTGCAGAAATGATGCTGTCACTCACCGTGCAATCAGTTACACAGGATTTGTGCTTTTGGTTCATTACAATATAATCTTTAAGAAGTTAATTAAACATACTTTCAGGCCCTGTGCACTTACTGTAGCGCCTCCAGTGATTTCATGTTAGGGAGCACATCAGCCAACAGTTCAGCTCCCATATCACAGACATTGTTGTTATACAAGCTGGAAATGACAAAACAAAGATCAGTGCTGTCATTACCTTGGTACCTTGTTTTCCAGAAATGTGAAATAAATACATTAATACATACATAAATAAAGAGAAAATCATATGGGACAAGATACCCCGGATTCTCCTTCTGTAACATTTCTAAAAACTTTGCATGAAGTGAGCCAATAGCATTTCTCTCTTTGCCATTCATATATAGGGGCATATTCAAATAACGATCAACATAGTGGCTACGCATTTTTTATGTTAATACGGTACCGCAGCTACACAATGTTGCGGTAATGCGGAGTGCCTTTGGGTCCGTTCCGGAGGCACTTCACGCTTAATTGAATATGCCACATGATTTCCATATTTCTGAAAGAGAAAGCCAGGACACCCCTGTGATCATGTTGGTAAACACCAAAATGGCAAACAAAGCACATGGGTCTAGGATAGAGGAATATAAGGATACACAATCATGTAAACAACAAGTTCACAAGGGCGTGGCAATGACATGAATACTGCCTGTGTGGAACGGACAAGCCTTAGCAATATACAGGAGGCCAGCATTGGACCATTAAAGGCATTGGGGAGCTGCAAGATTGGAAAAATGCTGTGCTGCAGGTAAATAATAATCTGTATTTTTTTGCTTAACATACTGAATTCCAACCAAAACTAAATTTTAAGCTAAAACACAGAATATGTTTGCACACTGTATAGTGTTCTTCCAACCCAGCGCTACCTCTCATGTCTTTAATTGCTAAATGCTGCACTCCTCTATGAGGGTTATATGATATTAAATTAGAATAAAGTATTTTGCAGCTTCACTGTTTTTAAGAATGACATGGAATAGAAATTATTAATGTATATATTGATTAAAAATAACAGACTCTAACGCTCCTGAGGCATATGAGAGTGAATGTGATATTTGAGTCAGTGTAGAGTGTTTGCTGTACACAACTCAGGGGCCACAGCAGAGCTAAGTGTCCAGCTAAGCTACTGAGAGTTTCAAGCTTCAATCTTACACCCCTTTGACTCTCACCTGATCAAGTGTTGTCGAGTTAACCGAATAAATGTGGTTATTAGTTAAGTAAATTATACTGCTTAATGTGTGTGTCTGCATTCCAAGAGCGAGGCTCCAGAACACAGAGAGAGAAAGAGAGATCAGGGATGCCATGGAGAGACAGTAGTGCTGAGATCAAACTCACAGTCATGGGAGGATTATGTTAACCTGCCCCACATGTCGGTCAAGGACCCCCCAGGAGGTTCAGGACTGCACCTCTAAAACCCCAGCTGTAGCCCAAGAGCAGAGTGAGATGAAGCCAGTGACCAGAGGTATGTGAGTAAACTAGTGTGATCACAAGTGAAGTGAGAGTGAAAGATAATCCCACAACATGAGAGTGTCAGCTCTTATGACAAAGGACAGCAATGTCTAAGTGAACTGTGCTGAAAGTAAAGATGGAGAATGTAAGTAAAGATTTAGGTTACTTATTTTCAAACAGTATGGCCTGGTGCCCATTCATTTCACATTCATTTTACACTAGTAACTGTTTACCACTATACCTGCTGTATCTGCACTGCAGGTGTAGTTGGTAAACAGTTACCCCTGTTGATGATGATGATGTACTTTGTTGTTATTATTCCTGCATATGCAGGGACACCTGTCTACTGTCCACCTACAGAAGCCTGAGGTGAGAGAGACTGAGCTACAGCCAGGTGGTATAATGGATATATACAAAGCCACCACTCACCAGGAAAACAGGGGGTTACAAGAAATTTCACAGAATTAAAGGGTTTCTAGCTTAGATCAATTTGAAACCTCTTAGATACAGAAATGACAAACAAATACCCTGTTGATAATACATTTTTAATGAATACTGGAATACAAAGAAACAGACTTTCACAATTAGTCGTAGAAGCCCAATCATAACGACTATTCATAACTGCAAACTGTAACGTTGTCTACTAACCTCAGTGTCTGCAATGAGTGTAATGATGGAAGGGCGGCAGCCAGTTTCTTTGCTCCTGCTCCAGTAATATTGTTTTGTGACAGGCTGTGTGAAACACATAAATGATAGTTTAATACTAAGATTGTTGTTCTAAACAGGAGTTTTAAAGCTTTCAGGTAATTCTATTAAGACAATCAATATTTCTTTCCAAAGCACCATGCAACAGCATGTGCATATGTTGGTTTAGTTCTTGAAATTGTGCAAATCTTCATCAGGTAACTGTGTAGAAAAGATCTTTACTTTAATTTTCTAAGTTATACTAGAAATATGGCAGGATGTGGTTGGTAACACCTCATATTGTACATAGCATACATCTGCTGCCTACACCATGACATGGTACGACCTTCATAAAAGTCACACCACTGGCCCATTGCCCAAGTCAACACTTCTCTACTCCTGTAGATTTTCCTAAAGTCATTAGTCTTTCTCTAATACTCACTCTAGGGTTTGAATGCACTGTAGTTCTGGAAACTTCTCTGCTAGTTTTGCGACTCCATTATCACCAATGTGATTCTCCGTCAGATTGTTCAAACTAATGTTTTGAAAGTAAACAAATAAAAATGATCAGCAAATGGAAAAAAAGGTGATAAATATAGTGTTCAATTTTTTTAGGCCTTGTCTCTGATCCACCAAGAACACACACAAATCGCTCCCATGCATTGCTAACCCCTAAATCACGAACACCCGCATTTCAATTGAAGTAATCAGAACTGCCCACATAAATCTGGGCTGTTGATGGATATGTGGCCATTGACTATGGTAAATGGATTACCTGTGCATATTCATAAACATTAATATATACATGGAATAGACAAAACAGTGGAAGCACAGTGGATCACAATGAGGTGACACCATTGTCTTCCTGCATGATTATTATTATTATTACAATTAATAGGGCTGTCCCTGTTTCCTCTCCTATGGGATACTCTGCTATATGCCATAGGCCAGCATAGGGGTGATATATACTGTGACTGAGTACGTCTGACTGCACTAAACATAGCACTGAGGACATTTCTGCGCCAACCCTCAGCTCTAAATATATGAATGGTCCAGAAGCCAGACTACAGGAACCATAAAGTCTGGTTTCTATAGTAGGAACCAGACTATATGATACTTGGATTAAGAACAGGCTATGATTGCCTTCTTTATGGCCCAGCACCACGTCATCTATCCATAGGTTTTTTGTTTGATTTTTAAATCAGAGCAGCATATAGACTGGTTCCTACCAATATTATTTGTAAGTTAGAGAGGTAAGTCCCATGGTATAGAAGTACACATAAATTGTTAGTGTAGGTGCCAATCTGAATTTGGTCGCCTTGTCAAGTCATCCAGTTTAATCAAAATGTGCACTAAGAATCTCATGTTTATTCTAGAAGTTAAATTAAAGAATTTATATTACTGCAGAGTTTAACCTACATATAAGAACTGAAATCATATTTATAAATGATCAGTGTGCATTTGCATTTTGGATTGTGTATTGTACTTTAGTCACAGCAATATAACACCTTTTAATTTATTTGTAAATTAAGTTGCTTAGACCAAAATTCTGAAAAAAATTATAGTCTACATGCCTACCTAGGCTTTTTGTATAAGGCTTTACAAGCTCTGGAAATCCCTGTTTCCTTATTCCCTATGCACTTCATTTGACCAGACCTCTATATTAATTTACACATGAGCTATATAATACAAATTCCTATATTCATTCAGTTATGACAAATACAATATCACTTGGTACATAATTGTACAGGAAAATGTGTTCCTTACTCCAAGCATTGTAGTGCAGGAAATTTTGGAAGAATTTCAGCAAGCTTCAGGAAACCTTCTTCTCCATGTTTCTTTCCCAGTCTGGAACACAGAAAGTGGTCACTGAGTAAAACAATTTGAATCCACAATGTAGCTGATTATCCAGCTGTCTCACCACACTGGTAACACTCACTATTTATGGTGTGCAGGACTTTTCGCCACAATCATTGGGGCATTTAATTTGTAGAAGTCACAGATGATGAACAAATAAAATAATCATCAACATAAAGTCACTTAGTAGGGCATTGGGCCAACACGTATAGCCAGTACAGCCTGTTTGTGCTGTGATATTGAGTCTACCAATATATTGAATTGTGTAGGAGGCATTCAGCATCACTTTTCACAAGAAAGTCCCTCAAATGACATCTGGCTGATGGAGGTGGAAAACGATATCTCAGTCATCATTTCAGAATATCTTATATATAATTGGGTGCAGATCTGGTGACTGAGAAGGCCATGGTATCATCTGTCTCACTGTTATGAACCCCCCAATCAGCAAATGATAACACCTATGCGGGATGTTTTTCACCAGTAGCAGCAGCCTTTACCGGAACCACAGTGTTAACTGGCACTCGGTGACAACGCAATATGAGACAAATACTCCCAGCACCGCCTTCACTACCGCCATCACTGTGCTTCACACAGATGAACGAGGAAGGGAGAGCGCGCTGGACCAAGTGGTCACCATATGGTCTCTCCCTCACCAAGTGAGGAGTGTGGTAGGTGTATGTTAGTGGAACTGGTGACAGCAGTCTGTGGCATGTTACCCTATAACGTACCTACTAGTGTAGGGATTTTTTAGCATGTTGAATGAATATTACATGTTAATGAACCAGGGCGAAATAACATCCAAGTCGCATCAACTTGCTGACCCATTCATAACCATGATGCACTTCTCTGCCAGCATGTTATGACTTAAACATGACTTAATGAATCTTGGGTTGTTACAGCTTAACAGTATAGACTGAATTGTGCCTTTTACTCCACTGCAAGAGCAAAGCTAGCCTGTAAGATTGTTACGCTGGATTTAATATGTCAGCCCGCAGTCCTGTTTCCTGAATTGATAGGACTGAAAATTGGTTCAGTCTAAAAAATGTCTGCCTCCACTGTTTATAGATAACAGGTCTATTTTACATTGTAATTAATAGAAAGATGTACTTGCATTTGGGTTAGATAACGCATCTTGGTCCAATTTAAAGAATTACAATAGGTAATGTGAGTGTTGGCACATGTGTGTGGTGGGGTTTCTTTCTTTTTAGAAAATTAGCACTAAATTGAACTTAGCAGTAGATGTAATATATTTCAATTTGTTTTTTTGTTATATGTATTGATTGATATATGTTCTGTGGTTAATATTTAGTCTGTTTTGTATATTGTACAAGATTCAAAGCTGCTATTTGTCTACAAAAATACTTGATCTGTGACAATAGCTATAAGCTAAACAACAGAAGCATTGGAATAGAACAAACAAAACAAACTATACCACATTTTTCTTATTAAATGAAGTAAAATGGATTTAAAGTTCTAAATGGTTTTATATTTATTTCAAGCATTCTTCCAATGAAGGTGTAAACATTTGAAATTTTCCATGCTTAAGGAATAGCTCCGTCTAACACTTAAATTTAGCACTGTGTGGAGTTTACTAAGTTATGATGAAGTGAGTGCTGTACCATTGGAGACTCCAGTGGACCCACTGGATTAGGAATGCTGCGACCCAGGAAAGTAAAAATGAACCTGATCATGACTTAGTGAGTTCAACCCAAAACTAAATTTTAAGTCACATTGTTCTTTAACTACAGTTGGCCTAATTCAGTAAAGAAAGTAAAGCAAAAAAATGAGTAACCATGTTGCATTGGAGGGGGAGGTATATTTAAAATGTGATGGCAGATTTATAGTTGGGGTAGGGCATGTCCTAGATCAACTTTAAATTTCAGTGTACAAATAAAACTATCAAGTGTTTGTGTACTGCATGAAAAAACAGCCAGTATTTAACTTATGCACAAAATAATAAACTAATATGCACCCCTTGCATTGTAACATGGTTTTGTCCAGGAGAAAACGTACTCATTTTTTTGCCTTACTTTCCTTAATGAATCAGGCCCTTAATCCTTAAGTTAGTTGCAAGTGACCAGCTGTTTGCTATTGGCTACTGTGATGTTTCGTGACTATTATAGAACAAACTTGCACCACTAGTCAGTTTAATGACAAATAAGGAAAACATTTCTTAATGTTGAGTCATTTCAGTGACTTACCCAAATATGACACTTTTCAAGTTTTTCACAGCAGGGATTTCTTTGATAATAGCTGATGGAATTCCATTACTAGAAATAAACAATACATTAACTACACCTTTTGACATTGAAAGATGTATATTTCTACATTTAATGGGAACATTATTGAATTCGTTCATAAACTAAAAAGTTTCTTAAAATTATTTAACCTTAACAAGCAATTAAATTGGTATCTACTATATAGTTTAAATGAATGAAAACAGGATTAATCAAAGTCAATTGTACATAAAATTTCTTACCAGTTACAAATGTCATTCTGGATGTCTACAAGGGCTGTGAGATCAGTGATATCTTTCAGGCTCTCCATCTTGAATGGTTCGATTGTAAATCCACCAACACATTTTTTGAGCAGCATATTCTGTTCCCCTGCTAGCAATGTCTTCCAAAGGTTTACAGTATCACTGAGAGAGGCTCTGAAAATCAATGAACATAACAATTTCATCATAAAAGCAGACAGGCTATACAAAACAGGAATATATACACTTTTAGACTAGCAAGGGGAGAAAGGTTCGTTGTCAGGCCCCACAACAACAATTAGATAAATATTTACCTATAAAATGTATTTTTATGGTCTTGTGGGCATCCTTGTAAACTGATGAATGCTAAATATTGACACTTGAAATAAAGGCAGCCCACTCTCCCCTTACTGTCACAAGTTAATAGAAGCAGTTAAATGAGTAGTATTTAGAAAACAATGAAAGTGGGGTCCAAATATAATTGTTGGAGGTGATGTTTTTGGTTTGGTAGGCAGGCACATTGCAGTCATTGAATAGAAATGCAGTTTTGTAACTAATGCTTTGTAAAAAAGCATATTATATGCCGAAAATTACCCCTACAGTCAATGCTGAGAGCTGCTATACTGAAATATATTAAAGAAAAACACACAAAAGAAATAAACACTGCTACAGAAAAATCATCACAAATCCACAAATCGTATACATTTGAGGCCGTCTTTCTACCATATGAAAATGGAATGGCCGAGTCAAATGTCTAACTAAAATGCTGTTCCGGCACATGAAACGAGCATTACATGAAAAAACATCTTCAAACATCCCACATATGACGCAGTTCCAAAGTATTCCAGGACAATGCACAAGTCTGAAGGTTACAAAAAACTTCTACACTGAGATATTTCTGCCAAAGAGACAACACCAGCTGATAAAACCAGGGGTGCACTTAGTTTTTCTATGACAGGACACTTCATTTCTGTTGAATAAATCAGCGCTTTTTTGTGTTATTAGATTAGGTCACCTAAATATACCGATTGCATAAAAAAAAAGTATTAGATATCCATCAGATCAAAGTTTTAAGGAAATTATTTACTTTCATTCAGTGTAAGCAAGCAGTAATGTAAGAAAAAGAACTGGTCCTAAAAAGATGACCCCCACCTTCAGGCTAGTTACCCATTTGTACAAACATAACATATAAATGCCATGATATCATGCGGTATAGCAGTGGCTGATATGCTCTCAATGTGTTGGCATATGTTTGTGAATACGTACAAATGCATGAATGGAAACACTCCAAACATATTAAAGATAAATAAAAATGGGCTGCGCCTCTCCCCCCACATTCCTCAAGCAGCTACAGATAGCCTGGGCTAGTTCCCACTAAATCAGGGGGACAAGTGAGTGGCCCCAGTGCTATAGAACCAGTTCTAGGCTAGACAGTTTGGACTGGTTCCCACTACATCAGGGGGGCTACAAGCTAGGGGACCCTCTACCATAATGGAACCCGCTTAGACAGGTCAGAGTAGAGATGAAGCCACCATGGGGGTGGAAGGGTGCAAATAACAGTGCAGCTGTCCCCTCTCAAAGACTACCAGCCACATGCTAAAAAATACTGTGTCTCTTCATAGGGAGTCCCTGAGCTGCTGATACATGGTAATAAGCAATATGAATATTGGCATCTCTGTTGTGGCAACGTTGGGGGACCCCTGTGTAATGGTGAGAGCCAATAAGACCCTATTTCATGACACTAAAAAAATATATTTTTTTTACTATCAAGAAACAGGGTATCATACGTTTATTGAAACCAAAACTTTCCAAAACCTCTTTCACAAATTTATAAATGAAACAAAATATTATTTATTGTAACTCCAATTTAATAATTATTGTATTCAAAGGTGATCTTCTTCTTGGCAGGTCATATTTTAAATGCTTTGGGCTGGTGCCAGGCATTTGTGTCAGTTTCATGGTCTACAGCCACCCACAGAAAAAATAAAAGCACCATATGAATCCCTGCCCTTTGTCTCCTTTTTCAAGGTAGGGCCTGTGGGGCCTATTGCTGCCATTGTTGTAGGCAGGGCCGGACTGGCCATCTGGCTCTTCTGGCAAATGCCAGAAGGGCCGATGGCCAAATGGGCCGGTCTGCTTGCCCGCCGAGCAGCAGCACTCTGCGCGCTGCTCGGCAGACTGAGAATCAGTGACAGCCGCCTATGCGACCAATCACATGGGACGGCACCTGTCACGTTGTGCAGTCCCATGTGATTGGTCGTATAGGCGGCTGTCACTGATTCTCCGTCTGCCGGGCAGCACGCTGAGTGTTGCTGCTGGATGTAAAAAGGTAAGTGTGTGTGTGTGTGTAAGTAATAGTGTGTCTGTGTGTGTAAGTAATAGTGTGTCTGTGTGTGTAAGTAATAGTGGGGCTAACAAACAGTGGGGCAAACAAACTGGGGCAAACACACAATGGGGCTAACAAACTGGGGCAAACAAACAATGGGGCAAACAAACTGGGGCAAACAAACAGTGGGGCAAACAAACTGGGGCAAACAAACAATGGGGCTAACAAACTGGGGCAAAACAAACAGTGGGGCAAACAAACAATGGGGTTAACAAACTTGGGGCAAACAAACAATGGGGCAAACAAACTGGGGCAAACAAACAATGGGGCAAACAAACAGTGGGGCAAACAAACAGTGGGGCAAACAAACTGGGGCAAACAAACTGGGGCAAACAAACAGTGGGGCAAACAAACTGGGACAAACAAACAGTGGGGCAAACAAACTGGGGCAAACAAACAGTGGGGCAAACAAACAGTGGGGATAACAAACAGTGGGGCAAACTGGGGCTAAAACAAACAGTGGGGAACATAAACAGTGGGGCAAACAAACTGGGGCTAAAACAAACAGTGGGGCTAACAAACAGTGGGGCTAACAAACAGTGGGGCAAACAAACAGTGGGGCAAACAAACAGTGGGGATAACAAACAGTGGGGCAAACTGGAGCAAACAAACAGTGGAGTAAACAATGCATCTAATAGTGGGGCTAATAGTGTGGCTGTGGGGCCCCATGTTGCTATAGTGTGCGTGTGTGTTTGGCCATGTTCATATAGTGTGCGTGCGCAGTATTTTATATATAATATGTGAGGGAAGGGAGAATCTTAATATAGTGTTGGGAGGTAGGCTATTTAATTGTGGAGTGTAGGTGGGGGTTAATTATTTAAGGTGAGGTGAAAGAACCTTTAATTTAATGCTGGGCTATCAATTGAATATGGGGCTGATTTTGGGGAGGAGAGCTATTTATTAAATGTGAATATGAATTATTTGTTGGGGATGGTTGTGGAAAATGGCTATATTTATTAAACTTTAATGCTATTTAATTTATTGTTGGGACTGTTTGGAGGGAGGGAAATATGTTTTGAGTAAATGGGTATACTGTTAATTTAATGTTGGGGCTGGTTGGAGGGAAATAGGTCTACTTATTAAATGTGAATATTATTATTATTGTGGGGACTGGAGGGAGACCTAATTATAAAATGTGAGTGCTATTGTTTTAACCCCATTTTTTTCAAAATAGGGCATCCAATATTCCAGGATCAAGACAAGAAAAAGCTGAGTTAAAGAAACCAGCTGCTACAAGTGGTGAAAGTGAGCAAGACAGGTAGGAGAGAACAGGACAATCTGCCAACTGTCCTGAATCTGGTGGGGCAGTCCTGAATTTGGGTGACTGTCTCACATAGTCAGGATTTGGTTTGACTGCAAGGACATTTGGAAGGTATGTCCCGCTTCACTACGTACTGCTTGTGAAGGCAAAGCTGTGTGCTTCTAACAGTAGGGTACACAGTATTGCCTGTGTATTTGTCTAAAATGATAACCATGTTACATAATAGGGCCCTGCTGTCTTAAATACCCCGGGCCACCTGCGCCTTAATCCAGCTCTGGTTAGGGGAAGGGAACTGATAGTTGCTCTCAGTTCCCGGAGAGGACACAGCCTGCAGCAAGCCGAGGAGCTCTAAGTATCACAAGATTTTGTAATCTCGTGAGACAAAGAGCTTCCCTGCTCACTCTGCAGGAAGTTCCCACCCTTATGGATGTCAGCAGCACCAGAAGCAGAGATAAATGTAATGTTTTATTATGTATGTATCAATGCCCCATGTTGGCCACACCCACAACACAATGCGGCCACGCCCTTTTCGGCAGCGGCGGCGGCACACGATTTCTTTCATGCTTGAACTGAGGTGGGCCTGTGTATGTCAAATGCCAGGGCTGATTTTTAGTCCCAGTCCGGCCCTGGTTGTAGGGGTGGGGGTGGTACTGGTGTAATGTGTGTGAGTGGCCTAATAATGAGGCTCAGACACCGGGTAGCATGTGGGGGCACCTATCTCAATGAATGGCATATAGGGACACAAACACAATTGATGACATGTGGAGGAAACAGTGAGGGCGCAGTAATAGTATCTGTGGGTATTGTGAGCAGCACACGATGGCTGGGATACTAGGTAACATGTTGGGACATCTGGTACAGTGGAAAGTATGTTGGAGGAAACTGGTACAGTTCATGGCATGTGGAGGCATCTGGTACAGTTCATGGCATGTGGAGGCATCTGGTACAGTGGATGGCATGTGGAGGCATCTAGCACAGTGGATGGCATGTAATGGACACATAGTATAGTGTCAATCATTAAGGTGGGTACCTACATATGCAGTTACACTGGTGGCATATATAATTTGGTATCAAAAAGTTGTTGCTGCCTGTGCCCCATGTCCTTTTCGGTTGCCAGCGCTGTAAATAAATGCTTGTTTCTTATATTAGTAGCAATATGAAATAGAGATTTTCATGCTTTCATTAATTTTACCCCTCTGATCTAAAATAAAGACACATTTTGTATTGTGCAGGTATACAGGCGCTTCACTGTGCTTTTAGACAGGTGCATAATACATTAGGAAGAGGTTAGAGTTATTTTATTTTTATTTTACAAAAGTCAAGTGTGGGAGAGGCTGGGAATGGGGTGGTTGAGGGGAGGTAGGCTGAAGCTCTGCCTAGGGCGCCAAGAATTCTTGCACCAGCTCTGTCAGTAACCTGTTCATATATCATGTCTGCATATACTGCACAACCTCAATTAAATGAATAGGCCATGGGAATTGGATAAGTAGAGAATAAACACCCTTGTTAACCCACAGTGGGTATATACATAACGCATTCCCACAGAGATCAATGAACATTATCTAGTGGGGTAACATGCTTTGAATGGACTTAAATTAAATAAGCATTGTCGCTGGGTCTAATGGATCAATAACAACTGGAAAGAGACAGGTTACCTAAATCTAGGTTAATGTGCAACAAAACAAAAAGTTAAAGTTGCCATTGTTCCTCTATCCCATAACTCCTTATATTTTCTGTTAATCTTACTAAATTGTGACAATCATGTCACAATAAAATAGTTAATTATTAATTATGTTTTATTTACTGTTTTAGTTCATTTCTTGCTCATTATATTTTATGAATAATACAGTTAATTTGTAGACAACAGTAAAGTAATTTACAAGGACATTTGTGAATAAGATAAACCATGGGTTGGGTCTAGAAACCGATTAATGACATAATTTAGGATCCTGTTAAAAAAAGAAAGAAAAAGTAACTTACATATTTAAACGTGAGTAATATTCTGATACTATCTTTTTAATTGGCCTACAATAGTTAACCTGTATTTTCTCAGAATGAAAAACAGCACAGTATTCATGGCTAGCAATGCTGAGAACTGTGGAGAAACAAGTGACCAATGTGTGTTATAAGAGGACATATAATGACATATTTAAAAAACCTACCTGAATGATGTGATGCTTTTCAGCCGTACCAGTTCTTTCAATCCTTCTTGATCGATGCCCGTCTTCCTTATATCCAGGGATATTTTGACTTTCGACTTTTTCAAAATGTGCTTTAATACATAAACATCTGGTGGGGTAAGTCGTGTATCTACAAATGAGAGTTCTTCACCGAGGGTTAAGGCTAACCAACGCATAAGGCTCGGGTCATTGGTGGCATAAACACAATGTAAAAGTTCCAGTACTTGATGTGGGCCAAACTCAGATATCCGCAGAGTGTGAAAATACTCAATTATTTTCTTTTGTTTCTTACGGTTATATTTGAAGTATTTTGAGCAAAGATCTGTGTTATCATGGAACAACAACCCAATCAGGAATCTCCGGACCATGTCTGGACAACATTCATGATTCCGTCTCTTTTTAAGATCTAAAGAAACACATCTGACCAAGTTCCTGACATTTATATTCTCAAACATGTACTGAGCCGTAAAGAAGCTTTGTATCAGAGTATTGGAGTGCATGTTTTTAATAGCGTTCCCTGTGTAAGAATGTTGTGTTTTTATTTGTACTCCGCATTTCAGTTCTTTATCAGATTTTAAACCAAGAGGCGATGAGTCCACGGTGAAATTCTTCACACAGTGGATAAATGTACTTGGTGCTTGGAGATTTTTTTTAAATAAGTCTAAGAATAAAGCAGCTAGCGACAACGGTAGTTCTTCTTTTTTTCCAGTCTTAAAGTTCGCTTCTGCAAACAAGCACATAAGTTTGCACATAAAAGGAATATAACAGTAGCTGTACAGATACTGGTAATCTTTAATCCATTTTAGAGGGCTGGTGAAATCCGGCATTTCCTTAAAATATTCCTTGATGTACTGCTCCACGTGATGTGGAGAGAAGCCCATAATTTCAATGATTTGATCTACCTTTCCCAAGTACTGGTTGAATTTATCTCTGGGTCTTGCAGTTATCAGCAGAGTACAGCCACGGAGGAGCTTTTTCTGGAAAAGACCTGTGAATAAATCCTTTACTTTATTTGTTTTTCGTGGTGATGTAGAAGAATGTAGAAGACCTTCAGAATCCTGAAATTCATCAAATCCATTGAAGATGAGAAGAACCTTCTCAGGATTCCTAACAATGTACTGGTATATGCCAATGTTCCTCTCCTGTGGACAAGATGATAACTGGAAAAGGAAGTCTTTAAAGCTGTATTGCTTACATACATCTAGATTACTGCACTCAAAATAAAAGACAAAGTTGAATTGATCAAACTTCCCAGTTGACCATTCCTTGCAAATCTTCTTGCAAAGGACAGTTTTCCCCATTCCTGAGTGTCCAAGTAAAGCAATTATTTTAGTCTCCATTTCTTTCCGGTCTTTATCCTCAAATAGATTCCAGAGTTCAACAGTCTCCATTTCCCGGTCAGCCAAATCGTAATTGATTAACTCTTTCTCTGCTGTTTTGCTGACAGACTTTCCACTTTTGGGATTGATTTTGCTGTTTACAAGCACAACATCAGTATATAGGACATCACTTTCCAGTGTAAAGGCTTCTTCGAAAAGTTTCCTCTGTGCGTCTGTAAATGAGTTCACAGGTTCTGGGGCGAAAACAAAAAGGACAAAGTTAGTCAGTTACTACCAACAAAACTCCATTTCTCAGAGAGACACATGAAATGTTGTTGTTTTTTATAGAGAAGTCTCCTGTTAAACAAGTTTGAATGCAATGTTGCTGCTCCTGTGCCAAAGATCTGGATTAACCGGCTACATTATTCTGAAAATCATGTATCGTGAAATGTGCATATTTGGTAGATCTAATTATTGTAGTACAACAATCTTATTTAGGGTGTTTCCTATATCAATCTACAAGCAAACACCATGGCAGCTCAAATACTACATACCTCACAGCATTCCTGATAGGACAGTGGGGACAAAGTAGTCTACACCCCAATCACACCACACAGTGATCTGCTCATGGCACTCCCATTTCACACGTCTCTGTTTGTCACACTCTTTTTGGGACTGTAGGGGAGTTATGACAATATACAAATTCCAATATGCATATTGTTATAATCACCCAAAATACTGGCTTTAACAACGTCTTAGCTTTATGGTTAAAGTACCTGACGCACAGTGTACACAGACATTTTGTGGTCTGAAACCATATTAATGACCATTAAGACTATTGCTCTACTAGGAACCAGTGGCAACACTTTGGGGGAAACAAATTGTCTACTGAGCGCCTCTGGAACGGTCACGGGGGCATTCTACGGCAATGTAACACTTCCGATTTCTCCTCGCAGGAAAATTTGTGATGTTGGGGTATTGTAGTACCCGGAAATGTGCACAGCTGCAATGTACGGCGGCACATTGCGCACAACTGAATACCCCCCTTTGTGTCTCATGACTCTATGATGTTACTAGTTCCTAATGAATTGACAGGCTGAATATTTCAGTGCACAAAATATCTGCATACATTATGTGCACATAACAAATGGTCCTCATACAGATAAGTTTAACAGTTTACAATGTGTTTATGACTTGGTTTATGCATCTGGTTAATGTGATGTACTTACAAAATATTTTGTGGTGCTAGCTTTAACATTAGGTTAATCATTGGCTTAACTAAGTGGTCTATTTTTGCTGCGTGACATTTATTTACTTTAAGCTTCGAGGAACTTACATTACCATTCCTAATAGCCCATTTTTTTAACATTCTGCATGTAAAAAAGACAAGTTTGTACTTGTAGGAAATACATTAATTGTATTATTGCTACTAATAAAATGGAAAAGTTTTAGCAATTCTCTGTCATTTAGTGGAATAATTATACATGAAATGTTACAGCATGCCGACTCTTATTTTTGTTGAAATAAATATAAACAGATTTCTTTTAGTTGACACTCTCTATCATTTCCTACATATTAAGGGCTAATCCTTCATTCAAATTCTCTATTGTATTTACACTAAAGACACTTTATTAATCATAGTGCATGTTTTAGTGTCCATTTAAAGAATAATTTTACCCAGGATCAGTTTTTTCATGGAACTTCCCCAATGTATTAGACATGCCCACATACATACAATCTGCAGTTCAGGTGTTATTCATACATCACATGCACCTCACTGTATTGCTGTAATAGTTGGGTGACTCTTAGGCAGGTACAAATCTATTAAACACTCAATGCAAGGTGATGACTGTAGATGATTGGACGTTTGCTGTCCAGGAGTTACACAGTCAGATATCCATAGCAACCTGCATGGGACACACAGGTTTCCTAGTTGGGTATAGGAAGTAACAATTGGACCTGGCTGTAGCTCTCCTTAAAATTGTAAATAGAAGGACACAAAACCCTATGTGCATATATTAATTATAGATTAGACTACTGTGCCACTTGAAATGACATATACAAACACTCATAAAAATTATAATTTAGCTCTGACTTTCACACTGTCTTAGAAGTAACAATTAAAATGTGGTTCACAAATAACTGTTACTTAACCAAAACACTTGCAGGCTATGTACACTCCATTACAGTGAATATAAATACCTATGGAAGGACCCTGGCTTATAGAAGCTGTTTCTGGTGAATTTGGCAAATCAACAGCATTGGGAGCAAAAGGACTGGAGGAACAATTCCTATCGGGTGATGCTGGGATGCTTGTACTTGTAGGAGCAGTAGGAATTCCTTTGTGAAAAAAACACAGTAAAAAAAACATTCAGTTTATTCAGTTACTGCTTAGTTAGTTCATACTGAGATAAAAAAAACTTAGATGACGACAATATTTTTGAAACCATACTGCCGCTAAAATAATCCATATTGCACCAGTATCCATGGCTGAGTCTAGCGCATGGCAAACAGTGCCCAAAGCTTTGCTTTGGTTCAATTGTAAATTCCATATGGTTATAATTGTATTTAATAATGTGAATTATTTTTATTAAAACTTTACTTATTTAATATAATAATTTGAATGTTTCTTTGTTTCAAATTAACAACATGATGTTGTTGTTAATCAACAAGAGGTTAGGGGCCCAGCACGATTCAGTCCCTTATCCCAACCTGTAAGTAGCTTTTACAGGTCCCCAACCTGTGCACACATCTATCAAGCAGATTGTTGATCATTCCAAAATATTTACCAGGTAAGGATGGGGAGAGTGTAGATGGTACACATTGCTGTGCATCTGCAGGAAGGGGTCCTAGAAAACAAAGTGCATATGTTATATTATTATATACCGTGAAGGTTATTTAATAAATATTGAATTAATATTTACAATTGTAATCATTATATGTTTATAAAAGTAAGTACACGTTGTGGAGGAAAATTTGAGCTAAACTTGGAACCATGTAAGGACAGGTAACCACTTGTGTAGCATTAGCGTTTTTTTAATGCTAGTAAAAACGCATGTCAAATACAAACGTGTGCCACATGTGTTTATTACTAACATTTGGAGCTCCCTGTAAGCTTTCCTGTAGGTAAACGCATTGGATAGGACACAATGGGGCATATTCAATTCTTGCTGTTTTCCACGGCATTAAAACTAATACCGTTATTACGATAATTGTAAGCTGGATTTCAGCTCGTAATAACGGTAATAATGTGCAGGCCGCGTTACTTTTAACAGTAACGCGGACAATTGAATACGCCCTTAAGTTGTGTCCTAGAGAGACCAGGAAAATAAACAAAAAAGGATAAATCATCTGCTCTGCCTCTATTCTCCTCATTCACTCAACCTTTCCTAGAAGTTAGTGCAGATACAGCATGATTGTCTAACTTTGTAACATTTTGAGTTTTGACCCAGTGCTCAGACTGGGAGTCCGTTTCGCCAAACGTAGTTCAACTTTTAATTAATGATTCATCTTCTTATTTTCTATTTTATTAAAATATTCCTGTTAGGTCATTATGTGTATAATAGTTTTGCAAAATAGGATCATGAAGACCCACCATAAATATCATGGAGATCTACTTTGGTCCTAAACCACAGACCCTCTAGTTTAATTCATTATTAAATATCTCTACCCAAGTGCCAAAAAGTACACATGAACTGCAATAGGGGGTAGACTCATTAAAACTTAAGAAACTTAAAAAGGAAAAGTCGAGGTGTTGCCACCACCTTAGTGGGCAGAATTTTTTTTGTTCCCATGCAGAAATCCTTTTTGCTGCTAGATATAAAATAATGAAGGAATTTACAAACATACAGAATTGTCCAAAATAGAATTAGAGAAATAGAAATATAATTGTATTTCAGAATGCATTTAAGAATAAAGAAAGCAATGTTGAAAGGTTGCCGTCTTTCCTTCTTGTTAATATTAAATAAGATGCCAGCTAAATCCCATGAAAAGAGGCAGTCACAGTGCTGCCCTTTAACTTTTGGGGATGATTTCTGTAAATCACTTACATAGCTCTCTAAAGCATCCAGCTGGCTCCTAGATCGATTACTGTACTCATGAATTTAACATTTAGTCCACCTCTATCTAACCCCTTTGTACTGATATATCACACTTACCTGTGTAAATAATTACTTTTGTCCCAGGAAGTATAGGGAAATTTAGGGCTGACGGTGGGAAGAAAGCTGACACCACAGGAAACGCACTGGGGTGATATGTGTTACCTGAGGAGAAAGAGAAATGGTCCTATCAGCACCTTATTCTGCAACATGCAAACAGGAGGGAAGCCTAGAGAGGTGCAGCTCATACCTGGTGATCCTGAAGGTGGAGACAAGCAGGGAATATTTGCTGAGTCTGGAAAATAATGTTTTCCAATACTTAATGCAGGGTTATCTGGTGAAGAAAATAAAAATCAGTTTACACCAATATAAAATAAATTAGATCCACTTTAAAAACCACAGATGGAAGAAATCTTGGGATGTAAAAGTTCTCCACGCTCTAATCAATAATTATGGCTGAATTTTTAAGGCTTAGCTAACAGGGGAGGATGAAGGGGCATCAACAACACTGCTGAATGTTCAAATCAGGTCAGCTATAGTAGGAGAGAGAAGGACGGACTGGAGGAGCCTTTGTAGAACTGCTGGATTGGTGTAAAGCAGGCCTGTCCAACCTGCGGCCCTCCAGGTGTTGTGAAACTACAGTAGACAACCAGTTGATATCTGGAAGGGCATGCTGGGACTTGTAGTTTCACAACACCTGGAGGGCCGCAGGTTGGACAGGCCTGGTGTAAAGCTACACTCAAAACTAAATATTTTGTTTTGAGTGCAAATCTTAATTACATTTTCTGAAAATCAGTTTATGTCCATCTTATCTGTAGCTGAAAACGATGTACAATTGATTGGTGTTTTTACTGCCTACATATAGAAACTGTTATTTTGCATTTACCTACCCACAATTCCTTGCTGCATGTCCGGTTTTTACCTGTGTGTTCTATTAAGATTTTGTTTGAGTTTTATGTTGCTGGGAAACTGTGAGCCCTTATTTGGGCTCACCGCCAGTGTAGGTTCTGAATACACAGGATGAACTTATTTGCAAGGTTAAAATCACCCTGTGTTGTAAGCAATTGCTGACATTCTTGTAGACAATGAACTGAACAGTGCATTTTACCTTATTGCTTTATATATGAAAATAACTGTTATATCCAAATATATACCTTTTTTCCTTCGTTTTGGTGGTGTTTCTTGGGAATGAGGATTTTCTCTTGAAAAACCTGAAAAAGATTATAAATATGGATGTAAACAAAAATCAAAAAACATGGTTATATGTTATATTTTAGGTAATGTGTGACTTTCCCTTATTGATAGAATGAATGTAGTTTTGCGCCCTATGGTACAAGCATCAATTTCGCGTAAGTGTCATTTGTGCATACAGAAGGCAGCATGTTCTCTGATGGAACCACTAGGGGGACATCTATAAAGTCCACAATGCCAGTCTGAACTCTCATTTCACTCATCAAACCCAAGTAATATATGTTTAACGCCCTTCTTTAAAATAAACATGCTGAAGATATTTATGGTTGTAATGGAGTCTCCCATTTTCTGTTTTAAGTTGTACTTGACTATACAGCCTGAGCACCTTTTGTTTACAATTTTTATTAGCTCTAACAAATGTCTCCAGCTTTAAAGTGGGTGAGGAAAAAGACTTTTAGCCAATCAGGTCATGTGAATGTTCATAGCAGTACATAGTATTTCAGGAGATGAGTGTGTTCATCGTGTGGCAGGCAAAGACCTGTCCACTTGTGGAATTATGTTAGTAAGGGCAAGGCTTCATATGACAGGGGGAGGAGCCAGAATGCTAGGAGGCCACAGACTGAGAATTAGATAGTCGAAGGAGCAGGGTCCCTGAACAGCACAAGCTAGTGATGTGAGGCTCCTCTCAAAATATTGCAGGAAGATTGTGGTGTTAAATGCAGCTCTATACATCCATACATTCAACTTGTTTCTTTTCTTATACACTCCGAAATATATATTAGTTTTATCAATAGACAGAACACAAAGGGTTACTATTATCTCGGCTTCTTAGCCTATGGTTTGTCTAAGGGTTGTTATTGAAGATGGGCTTTTTTTATTTACTATGTCCTACAAACTTAATTCACTATTCATTATTCATCCTTTCTTAGTATCATTATTTTGCACAAGTCCCCATTTTGTTATATTTTAACAAAAATACAATTAATGCTGGGTATGAGTAAACTAAATAAGAAGTTAAATACAAAATAGTGGAAAGAGTGGCAAATCTGTATTAGTGCCCTATAATATAAACTTCACCCCAAAACTCATTTAAAACTGACCTGAGGTAGCAAGATTGAACTGATATCACCAGTAACTAGTACATTGTGACTTTCAATTACTTTATTTAACATAATGATGAATGAGTAAAAAGAACATGCTTAAAAAATAGGTGTCAGAGAATTAAGAAGGGCATTTGGAACTCCTTAAAAAACTGACTCTTAATTAATATTTTTATCCCTTCAATTATATTTTATGCACAGACAGCTTGTGACTTGTTTATGTATAAAGAACAAGAATGCAAGAGCCCACTTTAAACACTAAAGACATACTAATAACAACAACAACAACAAACAATTGTGTATTAGACTATGTAATATCAATATAAAATATAATATCTGAAATTAACATGAGGTTCTCAGTGTACATTTTGATTAAATTGTGAATAGCCATCAATCGTGACAATGTGACCTCATTCAGAGTACTTCCGCTAATAATTCATTCCTATAACATGGGTACATACCTCTTTCTGTTGCACCTGCATAGAGGTTATAAATAATGCTGGCAGGACCTACCTGAAACCTACACTAATTAAAAACTCTAACGATTAAATGGGTGGGGTGCTGGGTGAAGATGAGGGAAGTCACAGCCCTAAAAGTGCTAAACAGAAAAAATAAAGGGGGAATTTATTCTGCACAACCAAATATGTTGGGATAAATTAGGTAGGAAAAGATGCATCATGATGAGTCACAGAGGTGATGATGAGTGTAATAATCACTAAATAAAGTATAACAAAAATAGAGTTAATGTTAAATTAACAATTTCATGTCTGAAACATACACAGTATATAATAATCAAGTCCAGCCTATGTGCATAGTATGCTGGCAGTCATTTTTAACAAACTATCTGTGCACAAATAATTTCCAGGGGTGAAAAGTTTACTCATAGTATAATATTTTGTTTTTAGGGAGTACTAGATAACTTTCTTAACCCTCTGTCAGTTCCCATTTCATTCATTAATTATTTAATGCTTCTGATTTTAAATACATTAGGATACCCACATACATGTAATACAGGTTACATTAATAATTTGTTTTCACTCTCTGTCTGGTGATCTTTTCCCTAGACAATTTGTCCTGAACACGTGTGTCACTTATCTTACATGCATGATTGCAGAGAAACATATTTTATGTTATTGTTATTGTTCACATGGTTTTTGATAATAATATTTTTTTGCAATTAAACATCTCAATCGCTGACTCACTTAAATTCTTCAACTTTCTGATTCTCAAAACAATTTCTCCCCTGGTTCTTGCAGGTCACAAATAATAGCTACTCTGCCATGCTTGAAATCAAAATAATTAAACTACTGTTTGTGTGAACAAATAAGCGTTATTTCACTGTGTGAAAAAGGCAATAACTTTCAACACTCACATTTTTTTCTTGCACGTTTTGCTCTTGATTTTTGTACACCTTCATCTGTTTCGATAAATGATTCATCTGTGAACAAAAACAGGTACAGTAGATTTAAATTTCTAGCTGACTTGCCTCTTCATGACTTAATTAATTAAAAAAATAAATGGATCAAGCAACATTCTGATTGTGTGTCAACAAAATGTTCTACCTACATTTATTGTATCTTAGTTTTACCTAAAAGTTACTGGGAAGATATTGATAAATATTAAAAAACAAAGTTTCCCAGTTCGAAGTTTCTCTAGGCAGCACCAAGTGCCAATGTTTGTATATGTAAATAATTAAGGGTACACAATTTTTTTCCATTTATATATTTTTTTAACACTTCAAAGGTCCCTGCTTACAATCCTCATCATCAGCACGGATCTTTGCACCTGGGGTCTAGCACCCGCAACAGATACACCTTCTGAAAGGCGTATCGGCAGCTGCGCCCACCTAGTATTATATCATAATTATCTTACCACGCCTGTATTCGCCACCCTTTGCACCCCCTTTCCTCTGCTTTTCAGCATCTCCATGGATATGAAAAAAATCATAATATAGAGATATGCATATGCAAAGTACAAAAATGAATATTTTATGCAAATCACCCTTTATAACCAAACCAAATTTTATGTTGGCTGCCAAAATATGAAATACATTTTTTTTTACGATTCTTCCCATAGTTCTTTGCACACAATTTTTACAGCACCAGATATTGACTTTAAAAGGAAATCAATAAATTATCCCGCGTATGATAGTACCAAATATGTGTACTTTATTTACATCAGATAGTTTACATTTGTTTCTCATTTAAATTTGACTTACTCAATAAGGTCTCCAGATGTTCATTTTCATTACCATCTACATAGTTTACGATGTCTACATCTGAAAAAAGAGACTTATTACTTGGATGGCATAGAATGCAGTGAACAAAGTTGACATAATTTTAACAACACAGAACTTTTATTTTTTTTTAAATAAACAACAACCAAAAAATACATTGGCAATTGTGAAAGTAAGTTGTATTGAGTAGAAACTATGTTCCGTTAATTACAGTAAAACTGTGTAAAATCAGTTAACTAAAATTCGGCAAAGTATGAGGTAAGGGAGAGCAGGGGTAGGAGTAAGGAAGGGGATAGGGGTCAGGAATCAACCACAGGAATAGAGTACCGAGAGGACTAAATGTCTATGGCATGGCATAACATCTCCAAAAACTGGGTGTACAAGGTTTGAGAAAAAGCGACGGCCTAGGTCCTAGCAGTTACAAGTGGGAGAGACGTTAAAGTGATTAGTCCAGAGCTGCTACACTTGAAAGCATCGCTAAGTTGTGTACTACGCTTGAAATGTATCCCATACTGTATATAAACTAAACTCGACTGATCACCGAGATGACATAAGGAAGGTGTGAAGTTAGAGGCAACTAGAGAAAAGGAATAGATTCTCGAGGGGATCATAGGCTTTTTACCTGATGCATAAACAAAGGGTAGAGGACAACTCCCAAACTGTGCTCCCATTTTATTTTGAGTTTTTATTAGGTAGCACATATACATATATATATATATATATATATATATATATATATATATATATATATATATATATATGTGGCTCTTTGGAGGAAGTGTTAAAACACACAATGATTCAATGATGGAATGTGCACAATAAGGTTTTGTTAATCCTCTAGGGCTGGCCTGGCCAACCTGAGGCTCTTCAGGTATGGGGAAACTACAAGTCCCACAGCCAGCAGATAGACAGACTACAACAAACAAGATATGCTGGAACTTGTAGCATCACAACACCTACAGAACCACAGGTTGACCTGGTCTGCTCTAGAGTGTTAAAACGTTCCTTATTTGAAATAATTTCTAATAGTAAGTTGGTGTCTACATTGGAGCTCAGGGAAAACAGGCAAGTAAACCAGGATTGTCAGATTATTTAGGAATCTATTTTTCTTATTTATCCCAGGCTAAAAAGGCTCATGGATTCATACCTAGTGGGAACGGAGGAATGTTCCATAAGGGTTAGACCACTTCAGGGATGGTGATTGGGTCATATTTCCTGGAGGTATGCTCCCATATAGTTGCATAATATGGTGAGTCTTTGAGGAGAGGAGTCTCGTGTTTGGACAACCATAGAGTGGTGGATATCGATAACACTTAAATAAGAAGGTCAAATATCCAGAAGTTTCTTGGTGGGTGAGGGAAAGATCCAAGACTTCTGTTTTATCTGCACTAATCTCGTATCCTGAGAAAGCGCTATAATTCTGTATTTCTAGGAGTAGATTAGAGAGTGTGGTAAGGGGGTTTGTGAGAATAAATAATGTATCATCAGCATATGCTGCTACTTTGTAATCCCTAGGACCGACTTTAATACCTCACATATTTGCATTGTTTCTTATTTTGCTTGCTAAAGGTTGTACAAGGCAGGGGCGGATCTAGAAAAATGCTGTACCCGGGGCGAGATAGGGGGGGGGAGGAGGCGATTTAGGCCCCGCCCCTTTCTAACATCTTAGGCTGCTGACGGCTGCACACTATGTGCAGGTCCATCCAGCCGTGACAGGCAGGGACAGTGTGCTGCCCGGCTGCTCTGAATGTGATCGCCCTGATCGCCCCCCCCCCCCCCCTGGATCCGCCACTGGTACAAGGGCGAATATGAGGGATGACAGTGAGAAACCTCTGTGAATGTCATTTGAGACCTTAAATGGGGGGGGGGGGGGTTAAAAAGTAATTTATAGAGATCACAGATGGGTTATGAAATAGGGCAGATATGCCATTTATATTTCAAGCCCATACGTGCTAACATCTGTTGCACAAAGTTTCAATCCACTCTAAGGCTTTTTGTCATCCAAAGCCATAATAGTGTGGGGGATTATTTCCTTATTAGTGATGTGAATTAAGTTAATGGTGCTACTGGTATCTAGGACCTGACAGCCCATTTACAAACCTGTTTTACTTTGGCTGAATTAGATAGGTGATGACTTTGTTTAATCAAACTTTTCCAGAGATATTGGGTTCATAGCACATGCACACGTTAGGATACTTTTCTAGTTCTTGCATAACTATACTCATTAGAAACCAGGTTTTTGTAAAGAGAGTTAAAAAAGATTTGTCAGCCAGGGAAGTAAGAGGCCATTTTGTGGTTTATTATACTGTGCAGAAAAGCCATCTGGGCCAAGGAGGAAGCTGCTCTTACAATTTTGATAGCCTGACTTGTTTCCTCAGTTGTAAACACAAGTTGAGAAAGATCTTATTTTTTTATATGACAATCTGACGCCTTGTCTGCACTCTATTTGTAGGTGAGTTTTACTTGTTGGGATACTTGTATTCCAGAGTGTATCCACTGTGTGTATGTAGGTATATAAAGCACTGCTGGCTGCCAAGCTCTGTTTAAGTGAATAAATTAGAGACAGTGCGAGGGAGGGGAATGTTAAAGCTCAGATTAAGAGCTTGTACTCATGAGCAGTTGAACATTCACCATTGGTAAGCTGCCCTGCACTGCAATCACCTGGTTATCCTCCAAATACACAGCAAGTCTGCTTTTTATGTTTCTCTGCCCGTGAGTACACATCCTAAATGAGACAGCTTAGCATGTGCTTTATTTCCAACAGATGGCAGCAAACGCAATAATGGCAATGATTAGCAAATCATCAATTTGGGTTTATGAATTAAATATAGATAAGTGTTCTCTGTTTGGCTTTATTCAACTAAAGCCAGGTGAAACAATGACATACAGGTAGTTTTTTTTCATGTGCTAAGATGTCCATGTTAGCACATGTAGCTTTATAGTAGTTTAAAAAAGAAGTAAAAAAATCTAAACTACTATGATGTCTTAATTATCTTTTTATCTGTCCTCTTAATAAACTTACTAGAAACATCTCAGTAATGTCAGTGAGATTCAATGAATGAGAGGTGGAGGACAGTTTCAGTAATAATACTAATTGTGAAAGATAACACTACAGTCATAACAAAGGAAAGAAAAGGTGTAGTTTACATGCAATCATTCACACAGATTTTTAGTTCACATACTAGTGTGGTTTTAAATAAATATGACTTGCCTACTTTCAGATAATCCAGGAAAGTTGGTAACTGCCAAACTACTTTGGAGCTTCTGTAACAACTTGGTGCCACATACAAAAATGTGCTGTAACCGTAGAGAGCATGTTTCATGGCCATCCTTAGTAACTAAGGACCCTGAAATACTCTTGGTAGAATAACTGACCAGGAGGCTCTGGTCAAAGATGAAATTATTTTTTTAACACATTTTTATATGATACGGTTATTACTGATTTTCCTCAAGCCAGACTAGATTAAAAAAAAAGCTAATGTCTGATTGGTTACATAGCACTGTTATTAAATAAGCCTATTTATGCTTCTATACGTTAAAGTTGCTTTGTCTTAATGTGTTAAAAAAAAGCTCTTCAATTTAATTTAGTGATCTGTAAACAAAGTTTGGTGGTGTTTATAGTAAACAACACTTTAATCTCTTCAAGTCTCTCATTTGGCAATGCTCTAAAGTTCCCTTTTTTTCTTTTTAAAGAAAACCAATGTAGAAACCTGTACAGTATGTGTGTGCATTGACATAATCATAAGCTTCAAAATTGTCAAGATCTCTCACCACTTACGACCATAACCGGTATAAGTGATGAGAATTCAGAGCCCACAGTGGGCATTCTTAGATGTATCTTGGAGCAATGTCCTCTTTAACTTAAGAATATTTTTAAGGTGAACCTTGAACCTAAACCTTGAACTTTGTTTCATTACCCACTTCTTCTCTTTATACTAATTTACTACTGATTTACTAATACAGCCAAAGAATTAAAAAAAGAAAAAAAAACACTTACAATTTCTTGAAGGTGGTAATTCTAGGCTGAGGACTTTCTGGTTCATAATAAAAAGTTTATAGGTCATAGTTTTTTCAGAGTGATTGTTCCTCTCTTTAGAACCAAATGACCCTACCCCTCTTTTCCTCCTAAAATATTAATATGTTGCATACTAACTTGCTTGCTCAGTGCACACCTATGGTTTGATGCTGAGTTAAGAGCAAAGCAAATTAAAGGAGCAAATTTGCACCTCGGTAAAACCATGTTCCATTAGAGGGGGAGGTAAATGTAAAATGTGGGGACAGATTTATAGTTGGGATACAGCAGGTAATAGATCAAATTCATCAATAATTTCAGTGTAAAAATAAAGCTACCAAGTATTTGTGTGCTTCATGAAAAACAGCCAGTATTTTCCTTGAGCGAAAAAAAAGAAATCAATTTGTACCCCTTGCATTGTAACATGGTTTGACCAGGTGCAAAGTTGCTCCTTGTTCTTGCTTTGCTCCTAACTCAGCATCAGGCCCCTAATGAGTAAAATCATAGGCATATTATTAAACATTCATGTTAGTGTGTCATAGCAACTGCTGCTGAATCAATGTAACAAAATTGAGACAGTGAAATTAATATATCACACATTCTCACTATTTAAGAAAACAACTTACCCACTGGATGCTCCAAAAAATCTGGAAAAGAGCAATAAATTAGTTGTACATAGATTCATCTTTGCAGAGTAGTGTCATTTTATTTCACTAGTGTCCCACAGCATTACTGACATGGCCCCTTTACCCCAAGAAATTATAAAATAAATTGAAATAAAATGTAGACATCTGTCCACAGTTCTGTTTACACTTTAATTGCCGAGGCTGCACCATGTGCAGTGGAATGGTCTCACGGGCATCTGTAATTATACAATATCCTGCTGCAAGAACAGGAAACTTCTGTCCTCTAATCAGTTAGAAGGCTTTGTGTTCTCATCAGCGGCTTTATCAGCACTAAGCACAGCAACACAGGAACAGAAGTTAGGAGTGTACAGGGTGGCAGTGAATGAGCAATATACATGCTGTGAATGCAGGATCTCCTAGCTTAGACATTAAGGACCTCATTTAGAGTCTAGTCCGTCTAAGAAGTGTAAGAGTTGGAGTGTGCCGCAGCTTGGTAGGGCATTACGAGTGGAAAGCAACCCCAGTCGCATCCCACTCGTATTACCCTACCGAGCTACGAGCAGTTCCTGCAGCTAGCTAACTGCTTGCACCACCTAATTCCTGCCACACAGTTTTAGCCCTTTTTTGATGTGTGTTACGTCTGTGCCTCACTGTGACTAGGATTTACTTACATGGTCACGCCTTCACAATTCCGCATTCCGCCCATTCACTCGTAGTGAGCCGCAAGCTGTCGCAAGTGTTAATTGCGTCCAATATGGTGCTTGCTGCACATGCGTGATAGTGTTTTTTTGTTTGATGCGTCTAAAACTGACTTTGCGTCCGACTCTAAATGAGGTCCCAAATGCTCTACCATCTCAAAGCCCTGGCAGAGATCAGCCCCACACCCAACATCAGTGGCTTCTGTCTAGTGATCAAACTGTTGCCTGACATTAAGGAAAAAAAGGACAGGTCTCTCAAGGAGCATGGGTTTGGTTTTACAAAACACAGCATTACACTCTGGAGTCATCTGAATGTGTTTTTTTCCACAAACCTCCAGACTATTTTTAAAGCCTTCCTGCAACACAGGTCCAACAAGTTTAATTTCACTATATCAGTACTCCGCAACCTTTTCTCACCCTCGGCACACCTAAGCCCTGCCCAGAATTCCGCGGCACACCATTGCACAATATGAAACGTTCTATAGGAAGTGACTGCAGACGTCCCTGTTCCAACAACTTTAATTGCTATAGGAAGTGCACACCTATAGGAAGTGAACACGTTCTATAGGAAGTGACTGCAGACGTCCCTGTTCCAACAAGTTTAATTGCACTATATCAGTACTCTGCAACCTTTCCTCACCCTCTGCACACCTAAGTTCTGCCCAGAACTCCGCGGCACACCATTGCACAATATGAAAGGTTCTATAGGAAGTGACTGCAGATGTCCCTGTTCCAAAGAGCTAGCACTTTAAGCCCGGAGACAGAGAGAAACACTGCTTGCTGACGTTGTTGTGCTGTCAGTTTACAGTTAATGTGGGAGAGAAAGGAAGAGACTGCTGGAGGGAAGAAACAGCGGAGATCAGTGATTAAAAGAGAGAAAGTTTTATGAATATAAACTCACCAAAAACGGGATAACCACAGCAAGTAACAGGAAAGGGGCAGTGCTAGCTCCATACCCAGGGAAAGGATACGTAGGGAGGAGGCCAGGACTTTTGGCTACAGTGGGAAAGGAAGTTAGGAAAGGAACATACGTAGGAGAGAGGAGGGGCAGAAGATTAGGAGTGTCTCAGACTCTCAGGCAGTACCTAAAGCAAGGGCGAGAGAGACCTGTGCTGGACACATGTGTAACCTGCAACCCGTGTAACCCGTCCATTAACCCGCAACCTGCAAAAAATCCCGCAACTTGAAAAAAAAACAAGCCCAATTTCGCTTGTTATAATCGGAATTGGCAACTATGGTAGCGACAGTTTTTTCTCCTGTTAGAAGCATTGCGCTGTGGCACACTTAGAAACATCTCGTAGCACACCGATTGCGGAGCACTGCACTATATTATTGTAGGAGGGCAACTGCACCATTATGTTCTGTATGGTATGTCTAATTCACAGTACTTAGACTTATTATTATTCTGTTTAAATTTATTGAGCACTTAGAATTGTATATGTCTGTCCAGGACAATTCTAAGAAATCTGTTTGTTGCAATTGCTCCCTTGTCATAAGATCGAGTACAGTTCCTTGACCAGAAATTGCTCTAACTTCTGCAGATTCCTCAGAGCTGTATTAATCTCTTATTTCCATACCTGTGAGGTTTTCAAAGTCACTGATTCGCAATGGAAGCCCATCTTCAAATAAATGTATATCTAGTAGGGAAAAAAGTTTGTTATATATAAATATCTTCATATTGATTTGAATGAATAAATATTGTACAGTATTGCATAATATGTTAGTGCTATATGAATAAAGAATAATATTACCTCCACTATGTTCAACCTTGCATTACTTTAAGATGCATCATTTCCTGAATGCATTCCATGTTTCCAAAATGAGAGACGAATAGCTGGAGTGTGCCATTTAAGCAGGCAGGCAGACAATTTGTATTAGCCTAATAGGTGGTTCTTGCTTTTGACAATTTTGCAGCAAATGTTTATTTTGTTTATAGCTGCGATTTGCCCTTTTTGTTGCATTCTTTTTCCACGCTTCTAGTTATAAGTTACATTGGCAAGTCATAAATAAATAAATTTGGTCAGTCAAACAGGAATAATTGTCCTCTATGGTGAAACACATGCAACTGTCCATCACTAGACCAACATCAGCCATTTTCAACTGAATGTGAATGGCTAATGACGCAGTATTGGAGACGGACCATATGTGGAAACGTATATAAACTGGGTCAGGGCAGTAAGAAGATTTTTTCACCTCCAGGTAGCGTTGGATACAGTCTTCTCTACAGTGTAAATAATAAACTCAACAATGTAGGCAGTGGATTCCATCTGTAAGAGTTATCTTGTTTGGTCTCTTGGGTGTGTTTGTTTTTGTTTTTTTTGTCCTCAAAAGTGGACATTTCTCTAGGCATAAAAAATAAACTGGATATTTTTTGTACTCAACCAATGCTTCACTTCTATACCACACTACATAAACAAAACACAGGTCGGGAAAGGGAAAGTTGATTTGCAGTAAAAAAAAAAAATCCATGTAACCAAACATTTGAACTGCTAAAGACAAAATAGAAAGAGCATTTTCTACTGCTCACAAAACATTTTAAAGATTATTTTTTATCAATTTATTACATATTAAAATACCACTGACCTTTTATATCCAGATCAGTAAATGGTTCCCCCTCACTGTGTAACAATTGCAGGAAGCTCTCTGGTAAACTTTTTGAATCCATGGCTGAGAATTCATCCCCTATAATGGCAAAATAAGAATATGATATATACTTTGTAACTTAAATTTTAAATGCTATTGCAATATATGAAACCACTGGTGAAGCAATAGCAGAGGTGTAAAGAAACCTTGAAGTATGTTTACTAAACTGCGGGTTTGAAAAAGTGGAGATGTTGCCTATAGAAACCAATCAGATTCTAGCTATCATTTATTTAGCACATTCTACAAAATGACAGCTAGAATCTGATTGGTTGCTATAGGCAACATCTCCACTTTTCAAACCTGCAGTTTAGTAAATATACCCATCTGCCAGAATGATACATACAAGCTAAGCAGGATAGTCAAACCAGGAAGCTATATTCCTTACAGTATATCTTTTTTTCCTGACAACAAATCTTTTCAGATATTTTTTCTCATTCATAAAAACAACTATTAAACTAAAAGCACCTTGACTTGGATTTTGTTTCCTCCTTAGCAGAGGGTGGATATGTTCTCATTTATTACAGGTGTTCATTACAGGTGTTCGAATGTAATGACTACTATACTAAATGTGCTATAAAATCAGTCACTCCTGTAACAAGTGTTAAACCCACGTGGACACAGAACAGTTACACACTTAATATATGCCCTGATTTAAAGCATTAGTAATAAGTCATTAAGAATTTTAAACCTACTTGAAATACCAATTTAAGCGAGCAGCGTGTACGTGTTAGTATCAAGCATATACGCAAAGCCATGACCATTTTATGTATTGGCAAGATTAGTATTAAATGACCAAATCTGCATTTGTATGGCTAGCCTTATAAGACTGGGGTACTTTGTGGCTTTTTGACAAGACATACTTCAGCATTTTAAATTTATGCTGGTTAAATGGCAATAAGTTTACATTTTTTAGGGTCTCAGTGAACTTTATAATTTTTTTACGACAGGTAAGGCTTTTTTTTGGATGACTTTTTAAATCAATAGTCTTTTTTTCTATAGATACAAAATTAGACCAAAAGTGTAAACCAAATAATCTTTGCCATGATTATACTTCAAGCAATTAGTGTTCGACCTATCATTAAATGTGTTCTCCTATTTATTTTTAACCTACTGTGTGTAATTTAGACAAGGAAATTAATCTATAATAAGGTCATAACTATCTTATGAAACTTGCTTTTAATTACTGAATACCAGGGGGTAAATGTATTATGGTCCGGTTTTGTCAACTCGCGGGAGTTCAGCGAGTTGACAGCTAAAATTTAAAGCGGCGCTGGCCTGTAAAGGCCTTGCCTTTACAAGCCATTGAAAAGCTTGCATCTTGCACATTTGAACAACTTGCATCTGTATTTAGAGTTGCACGTAACTTTCAATTGCAGCCCCATGAGCTTGGAGGCGGATCAGGGGCACTAATGTTTAAGTGAAGTACAATAAGGGCGTGGTCAAGCACACTCTTTTGACATGTGTCTTTTTTAAATTACATGGATTTTAAAAAATGTTAGTTATGAGATTAAAATTTTATCCTTACTTATGATGGGTCCAAGTTTTGATTGATGATTGTTGATGATTGTAAAGGAGTGTTTGCTGTATGATATATATGTCCCCCCTGTGATTATGTCATCACGTGAGTGGGGGTGGGAGTTGATAATACACCAAAACTACATGAGAATCACTCAGGATTCTTGTGTAGACTCCCTGTTGCCTGTGTATCCACTGTATATGGCGTAATGCATATTGCCCAGGACTGTACAGGCACTCTAATGTGTAGGTTGACAGAAGTCAGCATGTATACAATGAAACTAACTACTTACAGAGTGTCCCTGTGTGTGCAATGATGTCATCACATACAACTGGTGGCAAGAGAACCTGGTGGGTTTTCGAGTCAGGACTATATAAGTCCAGACAAAAGACTCCAATGAAATTTGCTCACTGACCTACAATTCCTTGGACACAAGCATCTCCCTCCACTACAGAAACTGGTTAAGTACATGTACCTGTCAGCGCCTGCAGAGTCGGCGAAACAGGCGGCATTAGATGCGCCTGACCTGCCATCTCTATACAGTGTAAATAAAAGTGGGCCCCCACCAATTTCATAAAAAACCAGCACTAGGCAAAGCAGTTGGGGCTGCTGGCACTATAGCAGCGGGACTCGCAGCACGGAGGTCTCCCTGCCATAATGACAAACCAACCCCAAACGGTTCAGCTGTAATGCCGCCGGACCCGCAGGCTCAAGTTACACTAGCGCCAAAGCTGGTGCAAGTGATACATCTAAAAAACAAGGTTACTTGTTTGGCTGCGTACACTCGAGTTTGGCACACCCCTACTGTACACTGACTGAGGGAGAACGCCCCTTCCCTGCTCAGGACACTCACCTTAATCGTCAGCTGTAGTAAGTACCCTGTCGGATGGAAAAGGGCTGCTTTATCGCCTGTATCTGATGGTTCTGAGCATGCGCAGAATGATACGCATTTGATACGCTCAAAATAAGCAGATATGTGCCTTGATGAATCAGGCCCATAGTGTTAAAATGCAGCTAAAATAAATTTCACTCTAACAAAACCCCTAAATCTTCGAGGGGGTCCTAGGTGACCCTCAGCAGTTCACTTCAAAGTGAAAGTTCCATACCAACACTTCTGTCATGGTATCAGATGTTAGAATAGACCTCGAACCCTGCACAGGTGATGACTAACCTACCAGAGGTGCGGAGTCTAACGGGAAAAGAGGTATTCACCAAGGATCCCGGCAAGGGGATATTGGCTTGGTTGCTCTCTAACCACAGGTCGTAGTCCTCTAGGAGGCACATAGCAGGGTACAACAACCCGGACACAGATGAGACGAGAGGCTGAGCTGGAGCTCCGGAAGGTAAGTACATAGATAGATCTGAGGAATGAGATGGAATGGTAATAGAGCACAGGTGCACAAAGATCCTAATAGGTAAAGGAGCACAGGATTGGAGCTGATGCACAGTGTTTTGAGGAGCAGGGCGCAATCAGGGTTTCTAGTCTACAAACAGAATCAATGATGATACACAATGCTCTGCAGACTAGTTATAGCTCTTGATCGTGGAATAGATAACACAAATATAATGGAGACTTGGAAGCTGCAGGTAACTGAAGCACTGAGGTCCTGAAAGGCAGTATAGCCTGGAAGCAGGATCGGTGATTATGCGCAATGTGCTGCAAGTCTGCCACAGGTCTTGATCATGGAACAGGTAACACAAATACAAATGAAAGGTGGAAGCTTCAGGTAACTGAAGCGCTGAGGTCCTGAGAGGCAGTATAGCCTGAAAGCAGGTTCGATGATGATACGCAATATGCTTCAGGTTTGCCACAGGTCTTGATCGTGGAACAGGTAACACAAATACAATGAACAGGTGGAGGTTGCAGGTAATTGAAGCGCTGAGGTCCTGAGAGGCAGTATAACCAGGAAAAATATTGATGATGATGATATGAAATGGGCTGCAGTTTTGCCACAGGTCCTGATTGTGGAACAGGTAACACGAATACAATGAACAGGTGGAGACTGCAGGTAACCAAAGTGAATGAATGAATAGTGCAACCAGCAAGTAATTTAGGAAATCACAGACTGATGTAAATTTTGTTACGTTTAAATTGCATTTAAACCCAAGATTAGAGAATATTACATCCTGATGGTAAACATTGAATGTAATATCTCAGATGTTGCGTGTCAGAATCTGTATAAAAAGAGCTCTGTTTGACCATGTAGTATTCCATCTGTAACTTCTGAAAATCACTAGTGTGTAACTGTCCTTGTAAGGACTACTTTAGCTAATAAAACATCTCTGCTTCAAGCTCCTGCTTTGACGCCTACTTACCGGCTGTAATTCCTGTTCCTACAGAATAGACCACTCTAATTCGTTATCCAGCTGTTCTAAAGTTGGGACCCAGCATCTAATAACAACACTCTGCCCGCTACCCTGCAGCTCTGGCCAGTTTGGTAGACATGGGGGGGGGGGAATATGAGGGAAGAGGTCAGGGGTACTAGACCAGGTGCTCAGCAAGGGGGTACACTAGCAACGAGAGTTACCCAGAAGGAAGCGGCTCTAGGCACCGGTGAAGGAGCCTAGTGGCGACAGCAGAGCCCTCATACTGTGTTTAGAAGGGCACAATTGGGATAAAGAAAGGAGACGGTGGCATGGCAAGCCCAGCCGGTCCACGACTTTGTGGCATAGGAGGCATAGGAGGTCCAGCCTGTTTCAATAAGTGTTGTGAGATGTCAGTGTAGAAGGGAAAAGTGATAAGTCAAAAAGTTCCACTATGTACTATTGTCCACAGGCATCTCACCTATGGACCACATAGCCTCTATACCATATGACAGGGTGGCAGTTCTTCCACTGGGAACATATAAAACCTGATGATGATTGTCACAGCATATGAAACCAAACATATTATATCTGTCATTAAGAATGGACAGTAACAGGTTTTCTTTCTGTCTGTTGTACTCACACATATAAATCATAGAAATGTGTCTTATCTGGTAGGAGCTGTGGCGGCCGCGGGCACCACCGCGACTCACTTCCCCCTGTCTTTGGAGTCCAGGCCGTCTCCATGACGACCGGGACATCACTTCCTGTATTCGGCCTGACCATTGCCAGGGCAAAGGCCTGAAGCCGAAATGACAGTGCGGCAACACAGGGCAGCTGGGCGCGCGTCTCCAAGCCTGCGGTCTAATTAGACCTTCATTAATTAATAATCATTCCCTGTGGGTGGTTACAGGACAAAGCCCTCCCTGCTGGTTATATCGTGGATTCTGCCTGTTGCTGACCTGCTCCTGTCCTGTTCCTGCTTGGTCCCAGTTTCCCTGTGGATACTCTGCCTCTTTACTATTGGACCTCCTGTTATGACCTTATTGCCTTGTTCTTGGATTCTGCTGTCGTGCTGGTGACCCTGACCCTTTGGCGTGTTATTTGACCATTCTACTTGCTTGTGACCCCTGACCTCCGCTTTTGTCTGACCCTCCGCTAATATCTACTCAGCCTCCTCTGACCTGCCGCTGCGGTGTTGTTAACGAACTTGCACTACGCTAGGAGTTAAGTCCTGGGGGCATCCGAGTACTTGTGAGCTCATAAAGCTCTACGGGAAAGGCGGCTGCTATAGGTGAAGACCTCTGTCATCTGTTCTGCAAGTTCGTTATCAGACCGGCAGCCTAACACTATCATGGTAAGCAAAGTTACATTGGAGGAAAATATACCTAATAAGAGATCCACCTAATATCATCCATTTGCTGTTTATTAGTATCAATACATAAAATCATTAAATGATTTCTGCACTGTAACATGAACTTATATTACATAAATAGATCTATAAGTTAATAGAGGGCTATTTACTAGCTTTACTGCATAACAAACAGCAATTAATCCATCAAGCATTGAGCAATCTAGTGCAAATTAGAAGCTACAAATGTGTTATATGTTAGATGACAGGTCCACTATAATTTCATTTTGGCTGAATATCCCCAACTGTAAAATTGCAAGCTATATTAAAATAATTTGTTGCAAGCCTGCAATACAATTGCCTGAGACTGACTTCACATCCTACCTAATAATATTCCACCTAGAGCAGTTATGGGCAGCCTGAAACACTTCGGGGTCACATGGTGCAGCCCTCTTACCTTCGAAAGAGCAGCACATTACCCCTAATCTCATTAATAAGGTAAAACCGTACATTTAATTGAAGGAAGAGACACTTATCTGTAACCACATAGCAGCGGGCAGTGTTACAGATATAACAAACAAATCTGACAATAAAGCAGGAAGGAGCTGGAGGCCGCAGGTGAAGGCACAGAGGATGTGGCCCTAGGGCTGCCTGATATCCATCACTGGCCTACAGCATAATGTGTTAAAGGCCCATTAACCCATCTTTAGTCATGGTTGTGCTATCAGTCATTAGTGTTCACAACCACAATTAGATGGAAAATGTAAGTGTTTAAATCCTGTTGACCAAACTCAAAGTCCCAGATGTTCTGATTTCCGAGTAATATAATGTAAGACGTTATGCAAATGCAAATGTTTGATTCATGTCTGCACATATCTAAATACTATTAAAAGACATGAGCGGACATGAGAAAGTATGTAGCGCATGACAGAAACACAGCTGTATATTGTTACCACTTCCTGTTTCGGTCACAAACCTATTGTAACGTGTGACACTGACATTTAATAACAGTAATCATTTTAACTATGTATTCTACTATATTTCATGATGGAAATCTCCTCTTCTTACTACAATTTACTACTTTCTTTTAAAAAAAAAATCTTAAACATTTAAGCAAGTTTTCAAGTAACTTTTATCATTGTAGATAAGTGATGGGCAAACCGATACACTTCAAGGGCTGTAGGTGCGCCCCCTCTAACCTCCAAAAAAAGCTGCACTTTACTATTCATCGCAGTAATAACTTAAAATAATACATTTAATGAAAGAATAATAAAATATCAGCTGGCATTTAAATGTAAGTGTTGCAAGCTGTAACAAACAAATCTGAGCATTCAATGTAACGTCTGTGTGACCAGATTAGTTTTGAGAACTGCAGTTTACCATGAATGATTGTATTGAGTATTGCTGGAGACCCCCCCCCTCCACCCATGAGATGTAGGGGCTGGGACTGGGCCATTTAATAACAAGACTGGGTATAATGGTCTGACAATAGACAACTGAATTGAATAAAAGAGTATCTAAAATAAAAAAAAATCTTCTTTCTTGATAGTAATGTAAATGAGAAAAAAAACCCCTCAAAGAATCCCCATAGAAAAAGCTTGTGGTTGGCTAGCAGTGAAGGGGAGTCCCAGTTAATCCAAGCTTTGATCATTTAGTGGCAGTTAATATAATATAATGAGAGGGTAGGTCATTTTTATGGAGATTTGGGATTTTTCAGTGTTATTTTTTTTACCTTACTTGGACAAGAAAATACTTGTGTGTCATTAATTTTTATATTATTTTGGTATAATTTTCATAGATCTCATAAAGGACTCCGGTCATTTAATCTGGGACCATTGGAGTGGAGAACATGCCACTCTAGGAACGCCAAAGGCCCCACCGCCCAGAAGTGAAGGGAAGAGTTGCAGCACTTTTCAGCACAGGGTAGGTAGCTCTGGGAGGTGGGGGGTTGGCATGCTGTTATTTTGCACCTTCCCACACAGAGGCACTAGCCCTGGGGCTGATTTTCTCTATAGCAAAGGAGCCCTATGGTTGTGGTTTATACTGGTAACCAGCCCAGGCTGTCTAGCACTGAGGCTAGTTGAGGATGTAGAGTGTCATATGCTGCTGGTTTTTAAAGTGTTCATTAGCTGCAGCCTCTGTGATCTAAACAGAGGTAACTGTCAATCACTTGCAGCTCTTCGCTATTCAGCACACTCTGTTTTTTCAGCACGTGATTGAAAGTTACCTCCGCTCAGACTACAGATGGTGCCAATTCATTAATCTAAAGATACTAATTTTATTCACAAAACACAGTACACATGTGCTGCATGCATTACATTCATCTGACACATGTAGTATGAGTATTATTATTATCTTTAGTTACACCTGCTAACATATTGTGCAGTACTGTACATTGCAGGGGCTATGATACAGAAAAATGGCATACAAATACAACCACATGAAACAGAAGGTAAAGATGGCCCTGCCCAAATAAACTTACAAACTAAGGGGTGTGGGAACAATTGATACATAAAGTAGTGGAATAACAATGGTAGGTGGTGATATGGAAAGTCTGTGTGGCTGCCTTAAGGCAGCAATATCAACTGGCAATATTAATGTACCCATTGGCAACTGGCATCTTTGTGCAGCTATCGGTGATGTGGGAGGATGGAATGAGACAGTGCCAGGTACGGATATGACAGATGTAGAATTCCTAAGAAAGTCGGCTGCTGGCAATCATGGCTGTCCTTCACCATTTATCTTAACTGAAACAGCTTCTGACTCTGGAGAAGGCTTTTTCTTTTGTGTTGTATGTGCACTCTCGTGGTTATCTGCCAGCTCAGTGTCGCTGTGTGCCCTGTATTTTTCTTTGGGTTTTCTCTATTTTGACTTGATTCTCTCAAAGTGTCATCTGGGGGTAAATGTATGAAAGTCCGTTTTTTTTCATCTAGCGGGTATTCGGCGACTTTGCAGCTACAATTTAAAGTGGCGATGGCTTGTAAAGGCAAGTTTGCCTTTACAAGCCATTGCCGCTTTAAATTTTAGCTGCAAAGTCGCCGAATACCCGCGAGATGAAAAAAACGGACTTTGATACATATACCCCCTGGTGTCAGAAAACTGTATTGCAGGAAATGTCAATATGGTTTGGGAAACACATTTGACCCAATGCAATGTGAACAATAATTAAATCACCTAGCGATAAAGGACAATTTGATGTGCACTACATCTGTACCTGCATATAAGAGAGATATTGTAGCTACAAGCCACAAGAAAAGTGGATAGAGTGGACATATCAGCTCATCAGTGAAGAAAAATAGTGAAAACAATTCTCTGAAACATTAGACTGTCCTGGAAATTAGATGCAGTTGGCAGCTACATACACAACATGTATCTGGGACAGCCTTAGATATCACATTGGCATATCCCTGGCTAATTGAGTTCTCAACGCAAAATAGCTGCGGGAGACATTGGGTGTTTACTAACCAAGGACAACTGTGAAAAAAGGATGCAAGAGGGTTGAAAAAGGTTGTAATCTACCTGAAGAACAAAAACTAGAATAGCCTATTTTGCCTTGTTACACTGAGTGAGTTTTGCTTTACTCCCATGCAATAACACATCCCCAGAAACCTTAAAATTAAGCGATGGCGTGGAACATGTTATTGTATGCTGACAAACTCACTTCACAAGAGGATGTAACTCCAGCCACAGTATATATATATATATATATAAAACTTTCTCATTCTTACTTCCACATCTTTAAAATAGTTTAGACTCGTAATAAGAATTCAGTATGTGATTTTCAGTAGTTTACTTTTGTCACACGTTATGTTGCAGAAAGTCATTGGTTGTACAGTGTGCTACATTCAACACTATGTGAACAAGACAATAAACAAAGTTAAGTGGAGATTGGTATATTTCTTAGGAACCCGTAGGCAGATACTTACTATGGGTATGGCTGCATAAGTTCCAACTGTTCGTGTATATATATATATATATATATATATATATATATATATATATATATATCATGTCCTCTCGCCAACTCAAACGTAATATTTCTAAAACAGAGTTAATAATATTCCAACCCACCAACAAGAGCATACCTGACATTTCTGTTGATAACATGACCATAAATCCCACCCCACAAGCTCGCTGCCTAGGTGTAATCCTTGACTCACACCTATCCTTTGTTCCCCACATTGACTTTATATCTAAATCATGCTACATACATCTCAATTCGCACATATCTCACGCAAGACACTGCAAAAACCTTAATTCATGCACTTATCATCTCCCGCATTGACTACTGCAATTCCCTCCTTACTGGTCTTCCCAAAAACAGACTCAAACCCCTACAATCTATTTTGCACGCTGCGGCAAGACTGATTTTCCTTGCAAATCGTTTTTCCTCTGTTGAATCATTCTGTATGTCTCTACACTGGTTGCCTGTTTTCTACCGAATCCAATATAAAATACTTTTACTAACCTACAAGGGCATCAACAAAGCTGCACCAACATACATCTCCTCTCTTGTCTCAAAATATCTCCCAACTCGGCAACTCCGTTCTACACAAGATCTGTGTCTCTCATCCACCCTCATTACATCCTCCCATTCCCGGTTACTGGACTTTTTTCGGGCTGCACCCACTCTATGGAATTCTCTCCCTCACACAATAAGACTCTCCTCTGGTCTTCAAACTTTCAAGCTTTCTCTAAAAACCTACCTGTTCAGACAAGCTTATAATATTCCTCAACCACCCTCTTAACCTTTAGCCTGTTACCGCCTGTTACACAATTTCACACAAGACAACTACACCCGGACCAACATTGTTGTGTGACAGGATCATTTAGCTTATAAGTCACTTTTACCTTTGCAGTCTGGCTGGGCCAAAATGCAAAATGTAGACTTAACCTCATGTGTCAATCTCCCATTGTCCCATAGATTGTAAGCTTGCGAGCAGGGCCCTCTCACCTCTTTGTCTGTTTCACACAGTTTTTATTAGTTTATTATGTTTGTCCCCAATTGTAAAGCGCTACGGAATATGTTGGCGCTATATAAATAAATGATGATGATGATGATGATATATATATATATATATATATATATACATACACATATATATAGATATATACACACATATATATATATATATATATATATATATATATATATTTTAGAGATGCTCAGGCCACACCCGAATTTAGGGGATCCGAGTACCAAGCCGACTCTTTCGTGCTTTTTCGGAATCGAAAACAAGGCAAAACGTCATCGTTACGTCGTCGGATCTCCAATCTCACGAGTTTTGGAATCTATAAATACCGACCTCCACGGCGATCTAGCGCCATTTGAGAGAGGGACACAGAAGGGGTAGCACAGAGTGTAGAGCAGTTGGGCAGGCAAAGTTATAGAATTGAAAGAGGAGGGTGGTAGCAGTGTAATCAGGAGAGCTCCATCGCTCCATTGCTAATTCTCATTGCAGAAAAATACAAATAATAGAGCTTACAGGGTTGATGTAATTCTGCAGTCCAATTCTACTGTGTTATATAGGTAACACACAGAAAGGAGAGCTCCAGTGTTTAATCTCATTACAGAAAAATACAAATAAAAGTGGTGGCAGGCTACATGTAATTCTGCAGTCCAATTCTACTGTGTTATCTAGGTAACACACATAAAGGAGAGCTCCACTGCTAATTCTCATTGCAGAAAAATACAAATACTAGTGCTGTCAGGGTTGGTGTAATTCTGCAGTCAAATTTTACTGTGTTATATAGGTAACAGACAAAGAGTAGTGCTCCATTGCTAAGAGTCATTGCTGAAATACAAATAGGAGGGCTAGCAGGCTTGTCTTCTGAATTTGCAGGCAAATTCTACTGCGTTACATAGGTAACAGACAAAGAGGAGTGCTAAGAGTCAGTGCTGAAATATAAATTATAGGGCTGGCTGGCTTGGTCTAAATCTGCAGTTACATTTTACTGTACCATAGCTCACTCAGAAACAGGAGAGGTGGCAGAGTTCAGTGCTGAAACAGAAATTGTAATATTAGGGCTGTCAGTGTTCTTCAAAGTCTCCAGCAACATTGTATTGTGCCATAGCTCCTACAGAAACAGGAGGGGTGACACTGTTGTTGTCACTCTCCAGTCTCAGTAATGATGATATTAATCCCTCTACCTCATGTGCTAAAGCCTATGTTCAAGTGCCTAGTGGTTTTAAGTCAGGGAAACAAAAATTTTAATAAAAAGCTTGTTCCTTTTTAAAGAAAAAATAACCTCTCTAAAAAAGGTGAAAGTTTACTGTTGAAAAACATAAAATTGCCAAGATGCCATTCTACCGAAAATATTACCAGGCATACCAGCATCAGGTAGCTCCCTTCTCTTAGCTAGATTTCAGCACCTGCAATCTACACTGTCATCATATTCACCCTCATCATTGCGTACATCTTCCTCAAACAATACTAATTCATCCACGCTGGACTCCACCATCACAGAAGTCTGTGTACTTTGATGTAATTGCCGATAATGGCCTTCCTCATGGAATTTGTAGTTCATTTTATGGCAGAACTGTCACAATTTTTGGGCAATTCTTTTAGAGCAAAATGTTGTGCTGACTCATCTGCATCACCACTGGGTGTCTTGTGAAAGCTAAGATTTTTCCTAGAACCAGTTGCTAGAGAAACTGAAGGAGGAGACATCATTACAAGATGTTGATAGCTCTTTGATCCTGGTGAAGCGAATGAAGTACTTAATCTACAATTACAATATAGTTAGCGGATTTGTTTAGTTTAATTCCCTCCTTCAATTTCTCTAGCTGCTTCTCAAAAACTATAATTAAGGCAATCACTTGACTCAAGCTAACCGTGTCTGCAATTTCTTCACAGTTGACTACTTCGCTGGACTAAAGTACATTCCCCCTCAAATTCTAGTCTTCTTGCAGCTGCTGCATTCTCCTACATGCTGTTGCACAAACCCGAAAATGACCCAAAATTTTTCAGGACACAGACAGCATCTCCTGCATGTCACTGTAATTTTTAAAAAGTTCTGTACCATCAAATTGATTGTGTGAGCAAAACAGGAAATGTGATGGAATTCCCCCCACTGTAATGCTCTAACAATATTGGTGGCATTATCAGAAATCACATATCCTCAGGAGAGTCCAAGCAGGATAAGCCATGGTGCAATGACATCCCTTAGCTTTTAAAACAGGTTGTCAGCGGTATTACTTCTGACCTGCGCTTTGTCTCGTCTCTGACTCCTGCCTTCAAGACTTCTCCTGTGCTGCTCCCCACTTATGGAATTCCCTACCACGCTCAATCAGACTTTCCCACAGCCTTCAAATCTTTAGATGCTCTTTGAAAACCAATCTCTTTTTTAGAGGTGACCTTATCCTCGATAATACTATTGACACTAATAATAATATATATAATAACAATAATATGCCTCTTAGTGAAGCAGATAATACACAGCGTAGCCTGCCTCAGAAAAATGTGATGTACTTGGGTATATGCTGCTGCTGTTCCTGCTGGTGAAGGCGAATCACCGATCCATTAGGCTGTCACAGTCATATAATTTTTAGTTTGCCCAGTTCTGCTTGTCCCCATATCTGTGGTTATGTGTACAGTGGGTAGAATGGCATTTTGTAGCCCAATAATTCAATTTTTACGAACCTTCTGGTAGAGGTGAGGAATAGCTTTTCTAGTAAAATGGTGTCGTGATGGAATTTGGTACCGGGGACACAAGCTCAAGTAATTGTCTAATACCAGCTGTATTAATAGTGGATATTGTACATATATCTAATACTAGCATAGTCCCCATGGCGTCTGTGATCCGCTTTGCGACTAGGTGACAGCTTTCTTACTTTCTTCCTCTAGCAAAGGATTTTTTAACAGTCAATTGCTGTAAACTGTTTCTTCTAGGTTGAAGATCCACCCCCAGCAGCAGCAGCAGCGGGACTGACGCTCAATAATTCTTCAGAGGAATCATGGTTAGTGGAGGAGTCATCTAGCCTTAGCAACTTGGATGCAGGACTAACTCCCATCACTTGTGAGGATATTGATGATGAAGGTGTTGGGGGTGTATATTGCAAGTGCTGGGATCTAGATGAGAGAAGGGAGGTAGATGATGCTGGACTGCTTGTTGTTATTTTTTAAATATAAGTTTCTGATTTTCCCAACAGCTTTCCATGAACTCGCTTCAAATGTCGTAACATGGATGAGGATCCTTGATGGTTAAGGTCCCTACCTCTACTGAGTGTGGCTTTACAAATGCTACAAATGGCTAAACAACTGTTGTCAGGATTTGTGTAAAAATAATTGCACATAGAAGAGGTGGATTTTTGGTCTTATGCCCGGGCATGATAATGGCCTTTTTCTTATCACTGGTAAGAACTGCTGCAATCTTTGTTTGAAAACGAATGAAAATAATATTGTGACCTGTGAGGTGGTCAAAATTGACTGCAAATGACTTTAAATTAGTGTTAGTGAGGTTAATAATAATGTAGGATCAAAAAAATAGCAAAATTATGTGATTTTAGCATATTTTAGCAATTTCTCTAAAAAAATACAGATCCAAAACCAAAACCAAAACACATGAAAATACGAAGCTAATCCAGATCCAATACCAAAACCAAAACCACTTCATGGGGGTCAGTGAGCATCTCTCATATATATATATATATATATATATATATATATATGACACAGACATGGACACCTGGGGGTAAATGTATACTCCGGTTTCTTCAGCTCGCGGGAGTTCAGCGAGATGACAGCTAACATTTAAAGCGGCGCTGCCTTTTAAAGGCAAGTTTCCCTTTACGAGGCAGCGCCGCTTTAAATTTTAGCTGTCATCTTGCCGAACTCCCGCGAGTTGAAGAAACCGGAGTATGATACATTTACCCCCTGGTCTTTGATGTACATTTGGACTATTATCTTGCTAACATTAAAACTTTAAAACTTAAACTAACTTTTTGCCAATGGATTTTCCAGGTTCAATTCTCAAGAGTTGTGCAGCATTCCGTGAAGCCAGGTACACCATAAAATATACAAAATCTCTACACCTATTGTTTTACTTAAACAAGTGTGTTAGGGGAGTATACACATCAATTCACACTGGGGAATGTCCAACACATCCGCGTGCTGACCCACCCCCGCATAGCCCCCCTTGAGACACCCCATTTTGTGTCTCATGCACCAGTAGCACTTGATATGTGTACAGCAGAGCAGCAGTGAACAGGATATAGCTCCCATTTTACCCACTGCAGGGCAAAGCTGTCCATGGGATGGATGGCTTGACCGAGTACTCTAATCGAGACTATCCACCCAAACCAGGAATGTTGGGTGGTTTGATATAGGTGGATGAGTTCTAAATGTGACAATGTAGGAAGTGTAGGTGTAGGCTTTAATATGGTGGTAAATGAACTCCATATTCTATAACAAATACCACCATTTTACCTCTGGTGGTGCTGGCATTTAGTGGTGGTATTTTTGTAAAAAAATATTCTGACAATATAGAGTTAAGTTACCACCATTTAAAGACAGTTACCTCTAAGTTTTTTCATCCCCTTTTAAAGAATAACAAAACTAGCCTAAGAAGACATTTGGGAGGTATGCGTAAAATGTCTGCAAGTGATGCAAAATTCTGTAAAAAAAAATAAAAATAAAAATAAAATAACTTTAAGATGAATTAAAATATAGAAATGTTTTTAATTCAAAAGTTGTTTTTAAAAAATATAAGTAAATTGAAAAAGAAAATGTGTTTAATACAATGCATCTAGTTTATTTTAGTTTATTTTAATTGATTGATTTATTTATTTTTTGCAGTTTTATTCTACAATATATTAATTATGGAGTATCATTTTTGCCATTTTTTTTTTTTAACTTAGACCATCTGCCACTATGAAAGTTTTGGAGTTAACCATGAACAAATTATGTGTGTCTTTTTAACATAATTCATTCTTGTTAGAATACTTTATTTTCTTCTGTTTTCCTGAATGTTTTTCTTCAACCTGCTATTAATGATTTACAGTTGGCTAAGTAGAATGCAATTACTATGGCAACCATAGTCGCAATTTATATGATACAATGACGGTAGAGGCTTTGGAATGCCCCACTTCACAGCATGCACACTCATAGTGAAGTACCCCCATCTAGCCTTCATGTGACCACTGATGAGCTTTGTGAATGACTGGCTCAGACTAAAAGACAATGTTACATACTCCTCTTGAACTAGCAGAAACCAAGGCTTTCAGATGACACTTGCATTTTTACATATAAATAAACCACCGCAGACAGGTTTAGAGAGGAAAGACTGGGATATAGGAAGATATCATAGAAAATTACTTCAGCTTAATTTTCCAAAGGTACTAAACATTTTACAATAAAACAAAACAGCTAAATAACTTTTCAAAGTTATGGTCATTTTTACAGAATAGCCCCCATGCACTCTACAAACACTGTACAGTATGAATGGGTATTTAAAAAGTGTATAGACACTTATCCTAACACTCCATTCACTACTCACCTGCAGGGGCAGACTGGGCTGGGGGTCAGAGGGGCATTTGCCCCCTGGATCTGTCCCATAGTGGGCAACCTTGGGCTGCCTGCATTCTGTTTTCTTTAAAATGTTTCTAATAGGCTGCTGAGTCGAATCTTGCCCCCTGGGCTAAACTTTGCCAGCCCTCCCCTGCTCACCTGTCTTACAAAAAGATCTATAAACATAAGTAATAAATGGCATCAGCGAGTCGATTGATCCAGAGAACTAACCCAGCTGCCATCATTGGGTCAAGAACATCTGTGTTCTTCTGGATGAACACAGGCACAATTTGTAAAAGTGTGAACTTGCTGTACTTTCATTAATTCAGCCTCACTAACTATGTAACCTGTGTGTCAGTTCAGGAGCAATTAAACACTGCTATTAAAATAATAAAAAAGTAAAAACACTCACACACACAGACAAACACACACACGGATGCACACACAGAGACACACATACACACACACAGACAAACACACACACACACACGGATACACGCACACATGGACAAACACACACACGGATGCACACACACAGACACACACACGGATGCACACACACAGACACACACGGACAAACACACACACATGCATGCACACACACACACAAAGATGCACACACACACACACACACACACACAAACAAACACACATACGGATGCACACACACACACACACACAAACACACATACGGATGCACACACACACACACAAACACACATACGGATGCACACACACACACACACACACACACACAAAGATGCACACACACACACACACACACAAACACACATACGGATGCACACACACAAAGATGCAAACACACACACACTTCATATAATACCCGAACACGTCAGGTACTTGCAATACAGCTGCGATTGCTTTGCAGCACAGTGAAGTGGCTATCATATCATTTATACATACACATTTATTTCAATAGTACAGCAGGAAACAAGTAGACTTTTGTCCCAAATGTTATCTGTACAAAATAAATAACTATGACAAACTTATACATAGATAAAAAATATACATGACGATGACCGTTTAAAATGTTGTTCATATTAATAAAATAATACACAAATCACACACCAGCATATACAAGATGAACAAGACATACCTGTCATTGTGCCGTCACCCAGTTATCCTGTAAATCAGGCAATTTTTGGGAAATCTGACAGCATTCTCCTTACTCAGACAGATTCCCCAATCCTGTTCACTGAAATACAGTCTGCTATGAATTCTATTAATACAAGCATCAACTTACTTTTGCTTTCACTTGGCAGGATGCCTGCAAGTCAGTTCTTGTAATTGGAAACTCCCTAATCCCATCCTTTGATAGGAAGGCTTGTTGATCAAACATGCAGCAATTTACTTCTGCTTTCACTTGGCACGATGCCCTGGTTGTGAGACCAACTTAAATTGTACAGACCTCCATAGTAATCTAGCAGCACCTGCATATTCCCTGTCCAAACACGTTGTACAGCACTCCATAGTAATCTAGCAGCTCCTGCATATACCCTGCCCCAACACGTTGTACAGCACTCCATAGTAATCTAGCAGCTCCTGCATATACCCTGTCCAAACACGTTGTACAGCACTCCATAGTAATCTAGCAGCTCCTGCATATACCCTGCCCCAACACGTTGTACAGCACTCCATAGTAATCTAGCAGCTCCTGCATATACCCTGTCCAAACACGTTGTACAGCACTCCATAGTAATCTAGCAGCTCCTGCATATACCCTGCCCCAACACGTTGTACAGTACTCCATAGTAATCTAGCAGATCCTGCATATACCCTGCCCCAACACGTTGTACAGCACTCCATAGTAATCTAGCAGCTCCTGCATATACCCTGCCCCAACACATTGTACAGAACTCCATAGCAATCTAGCAGCTCCTGCATATACCCTGTCCCAACACATTGTACAGAATTCCATAATAATCTAGCAGCTCCTGCATATACCCCATACTTGCCAATTTATGGCAAGTATGATTCGGGAGCTGCAGAGGAAAGGTGGGCGTGCAGGGGGCGGGGCTTCGAAAATCGGGTCATTTTGGCCAATGACGCAAAACGCACGGGTGGAGCCAAAATCACCGGGAATCGCGGCAATTTGGATCAAATTCTGCCCGATGCGGGAGATTGCCATACTCTCCTGGGAGTCCGTGAGACTCACCAGATATGCGGGAGTCTCCTGGACATTCCGGGAGAGTTGGCAAGTATGATATACCCTGCCTCAAAAATGCAACCTGCACAGATATGCATTGTATGCCAGCAGCTCCTGTATATATAAACATCCAGGTCGCTGCAGTTCTGTGGATAAAAATGCCTTGTATATTGGAGAGGTCACAGGAGAATTGCCAGACTTGTTCAAGCTGACAAAAAGGCACCAGTAATTGAAGTAACCATGTATCACAACAGTGGTGTGCAGAAGAGCATTAAACCTTGAAGTGGATGGGCTACAGCAGCAGAAGACCTCACAAGGTCAAAATTTGCCATCAACAACATTAATCCATGGATCCATCCTGCCTTGTTTCAGTGGTGCAGGCTGGTTGTGGTGGTATAATGTGGTGGGTAATGTTTTCTTGGCACACATTAGGCCCCTTAATATCGACTGAGCATTGTATGTTGACCCTGGGCATTCCTTTACGGCCATGGTATGCCCATTTTCTAATTACAACTTCCAGCAGGATAATGCACCATGTACAAAGCACGTAATCTCAAACTGGTTCCACGAACATGACAATTAGTTCATTGTACTCCAATGGCCTACACAGTCACCAGATGTCAATCCAATAGGATACCTTTAGGGGATGTGGTGGATAAAGAGATTTGCAGCATTAAAGAGAAGCAACTGCGTGATGCTATCAAGCAAACATGGACCAGAATCTCTAAGAATGTATGTGCATGCCACAAGGTATCATACCCAGTACTAGAAATATATATATATAATCCATGCATTTATTATTCTTATGTCTGTACCCATTGTTCTTATCTCTGTATACTTAGGTAATTTTGTTGCATGTCCTAACACCCTACACGCTACTCTGCAGAAGTCTTGTGGTGGTTTAGGAATAGATTATTGAATTCTACACAATAGCATTTGGCTATGAGCACACTGGTGATAAAACTCTGCGTTTAAGATGTATTTCTAACACAAGCTAAATGAATATAAGTGGATGTGAAAATACACCCATTGAGAGTGTACGTATTTGCCTTTTTATGTGCATTTAATTTGTTTTGCGCTGCAGTGCAGTTAAAAAAGTACATTAATCTCAATGAGTGCTCATAAGGAGCAGTTAAGCAGTTTCAAAATGCAAACAGAATGTGTGCTCTTTTACATGCGTTCTAACATGCAATAAAAACATATTGCAAACACCAGTGTGTACGATGCCTTAAAAATCATTTTTTTTTTAACATGATCTTGTATAAACATCTTTCGATATGTATTGCCTTTTGTAGCAATCTACCATTTTATTCTTGGTAGTAATATCAAACTTTGATTATCAATATTTTTTATACATTAGCGACTCCTCAGCCCTCCTGTTTAATAAAAAATAAATAAATTCAGACCAGACTTTGGCACAAGGAATAAGAAAATATCATGTGGCATTTTTATAAATGACTCGAAATCTTAAGGCATTCACAATGTGGAGCCAAAACAACAAAATTTACAGGAAAACATATGACCACAGTTAGTTATATCCAGTTATGCACATTATATATAGTAAAGCTGATTATACACCTGAACTAATCAGATACTATAGAAAGCATGCATATGGCATTCAAATATGGAGATGTTTTTGATGCTGGGAAAAAGCAAGTTTGATTTATTGTTTAAACATTAAACTTTCCGATGAACTCTATGTCATGAGCAAACATATACCAAAAAAAGTTATACGGTACATGTATTATATCTCAGCTGATAAACGGAGCGGATGAAAGAAAGAATATATTATTCAGCAGTGAGTGTATAAAACCCTCCTTCACTACAGGGAGCAGGGCACCATCAACAAATACTGTATACATGTTTCAAATCATTATGTTTGCAAATACATTTACTATAAAAAAAGGGTGTATACAACAAAACTTTATAGTCTACGTGGTACACAAAAGTTTCTTCACTTACCTTGTGTACACCTCCAGCAGGTTACGAGACCTGTTGCTCCCAGTAAATACGGAGTAGTAATATAGCGTGCGTGAAGAATACGGGGCGCATGCGCGAATCTCACACTTGCTCTGCAGAATGAGAGACCAGTTGGGCAAGATTATATGACCGGTGTTATGATATCGGCAGCTCTTATTTCAGTCTCTTTTTATTCACACAGCATAACGCATCCTTGACATTGAGCCAATAACAACTTAGGTATCGTAGAGCCATGACTTTGAGCTCCATTGTGTTTACCGTGTAGACACAGAGAAGGCAGACGCAATAGGCGCTATAGTTCAGTGTATAATCCAAGAGGGAGCAGTATTATGATGGGAGACATGGCGCTGGTTCACAAGAAAAATGTGGTTTTGCTCTTAGCAACTGATCAGATTCTATTTTTTGTAGTGTAGTTAAAATAAACAAATAAACTAATGTCTGATTTTGTTTTGCTATGAGTAAGGCTCTCTTATCCTCTGTGCACATTTTTTACAAATGCCACTAATTACTCTATTTCATTTATGTGACATTTATTTTTCCTGCTTGCTTTGTACTGGAAATACTGTAGATACAGTTGGAAGACAGGTTGTGATTTCACAAGAAAAATGTGGTTTTGCTCTTAGCAACTGATCAGATTCTATTTTTTGTAGTGTAATTAAAATAAACAAATAAACTAATGTCTGATTTTGTTTTGCTATGAGTAAGGCTCTCTTATCTTCTGTGCACATTTTTTACAAATGCCACTAATTACTTTATTTCATTTATGTGACATTTATTTTTCCTGCTTGCTTTGTACTGGAAATACTGTAGATACAGTTGGAAGACAGGTTGTGATTTCATTATCAATAGCTGAGTGCTTGAGTGTATTACGCTATTGAATAATTAAATAGTTCTCATGATAAACCCCGCCCCTACACTGTGTGCTGGTATGCTGTTATATTTGATGTGTAGTGGTGCAGTGGGTACACAATGTGACTGAAGAAGTAATGTTGCCTGCCAGAGAGTTCATTGCGCATAAAGTAGGCATAGCAACCAATTACACCTCAATAAACTTGTCAGTAAGTAATCTCACATTCTCAGATACCAGCCTGTACTGTGCCTGCCTTATGCCATGTGGTGGGGGGGTGGGGGCGGGGGGCGGGGTAAAATAAATTTGAAGGATGGGCACTACGCTGTTTACTAACATTAGAGGGGGGGGCTCTTGTATATACTGGACACTGAGGGGTGAAAGGCTGCTCTATATATCTTACACCAGAGGGCAGTCTCTGCATTATACTACGGTAATCAGAGGAGAGCGCTGCTTTGTATGCTGGACATGAGATGTGGCCTTGCTCTGGATTGTGGACAACATCGGAAGGGGACATAACCCCCCCCCCCTCTCCTTTCTGCAAGGGAGCATTTACCATTCCCACCACTACTATTTTAAGTAAGAGTGTCACACTTTATACCCAGCAGTAACCCCATACATTACTTTAGAGAAGATACCTAGAAATTATGCTGAGCTAGTGATCCAAAACAATCTACCAGTACAGTGACCTGAGAGCTCATTTCTGTATATTATACAGACCACTTTCTCTGATGGCTAGTGTACAGTACAATAGAGACCCATTCTCTGGTGACTAGAGTACAATAGAGTTCCATTCTCTGGTGACTAGTGTACAATGGAGTTCCATTCTCTGGTGACTAGTGTACAATGGAGTTCCATTATCTGGTAACTAGTGTACAATAGAATTCCATTCTCTGGTCACTAGTGTACAATAGAGATCCATTCTCTGGTGACTAGTGTACAATGGAGTTCCATTCTCTGGTAACTAGTGTACAATAGAGTTCCATTCTCTGGTCACTAGTGTACAATAGAGTGCTTGTTGCTTAGTGTCTTGTATGCATTACAGAGTCCATAGTGCTTAGACTGGTGACTAATCAGGGGCAAACTCAGGATTTGTAGAGGAGGGTTTCCACATCACGTTGCCAGTAGGTGTGACAAGCATGCATGGGGGCGTAGCTATAATTTTAGATAGTGCTTGGCTTCTCTCCAACTCTCCCTATAATATACATGGGCAATGCTGCGTGTACTACTGTTAGGCACAGCTCTCCCTTTTCAAGCAGAGCTGTGTGAAGTGGGGGCAGGGTCCAGCCACATCAATTATACAATGCCCCAGGCTTGGAGGGGGGTTTCCAGGCATTAGTGAACCCCCCTTCGGTTTGCCTATGCTAATGTACAATACAGAGAAATTTGCCTGGTGACAGAGACCATTTTTCGGGAAGAGCACTCATGTGGTGGAAGCATTTGGACAGCCTGAATACTCCTGATGGGTTACGGTGCTGCTACCAGTCTATTGGCTAATAGCAGTTTAGTTTGTTCTCTTCCATTGAACTCTAACAGTAAATAAAAATAAATTGCTGAACATTTTTAGTCAATAATAAAACAGTGTGACCGCATTCAGTTTCCTGTCCTGTGCTGAATACTGTTGGATTAGTGAAGGAGAGAAGAAGCCCAGGGGTGCTCCGGGGGGAGGGGGGGTTCTAGTGCCTGGAAACCCCCTCCCAGCCTGGGGCACTGTATGCTGGAGGTGGTTGGACCTTGCCCCTGGGACCAGCCACTTTGCAGCTTGTGTGCAGATTGTTTCTGATTGTTTCTATCTGCTGTGTGTCCCTGACCCGTTTCTCCCCACTGCTGTGTGTCCCCACCCTTCTCTTCTCTGCTGTTTGCCCCCGCCCCTTTCTCTCCTCTGCTGTGTGTCCCCACCCCTCTCTCTCCTGCTGTGTGTCCCCGCCCCTCTCTCTCCTGGGGGTACTAATTACCCGGGCATGCCAGTGGACCCAGCCCGGGCCCTCACTGCCGACTATTTTTTTTTAAAAAAAATTGTTTTTTAAACTATATTTTGCTTTTTTCGTGTTTTGTTTATTTCACGTCTGACATTCAGTGCGGAGCTGCACAGAGAGGACCCAGCAAGAAGAGAGAAGACATAATAAAAGGAAAAGGTAAGCAAAGGAACGGAAAGGAAGCAAATGGGGGAAAACGGAGGGGGGGGGGGCAGCATGGAACAGTGGGATTGAAAAAGGGGGGGCAGCATGGAACAGTGGGATTGAAAGGGGGGGAGCAGCATGGTGCAGTGAGATTGAAAAAGGGGGAGCAGCATAGCATAGTGTGATGAATGGGGGCCAGGTGAAGGGAAAAGCAGCATGGAGGGCGCAGTGTGATCATAAGGAGGCACAGCATAGTGATGATGAAGGGGTACAGTAATGTGTGGTGTGTGTGATGGCACAGGGACCTTGTGGAAATGTAGTGTGCGTGAGGTAGGTGGTGGCTAATTAATGGATGCTATTTTGTTTGTGGGGCGATGTTGGGGTGTAACGGATTTACTGGATACACTACTAATCTTGATTAACGCTGGCTTACCTGAGGTGCGGAGTCTAACGATCTCCTCGGTATTCACCAAGAACCGCCGCAAGGCGGGATGGGCTTTGCTGCCAGGAGTCGCAGGTCGCGGTCCTCAGGTTTGCCCCAAGATGTAGTACAGCGGAGTAGGAGCAAGATAAGAATAGTCGGACAGGCCGGGTCGGTACACAGGCAGGCAATGCAGACAGAATCAGGAGGCAATCTCGGAGTCAATCAAACCGGGTCGGTACACGGGTCACCAGAACAGATGCATGGCCAGCTAGCCGGGTCGGTACACAGGAAGGCAGTTAAACGTATAGAGAAGGGAGCGTGAGGCAATCCAGGTCAGGGGCACAGGCAATAAGGAAGGTCAACAAGCCAAGTCGGTACACAGAGGACAACGGAATCCAGCAGGATAAACAAGCCGGGTCGGTACACTGGAGGTCAACACACAGGAAGCAGGAACAAGGAGGACACAGGAATCAGGAGCCAGGAACTGGTAAGTTGCCCTGACACTCACCAAGTGTCAGAGCTATGTTTTATACAGTGTCCCATTTGAATTCCCCGCCCTAGGTAGCGATCATGTGACCGCCCTAGGTAGCAGTCACGTGACCGCCGAACCCAGAAGTGCGGCTTCCGGGTCCGACAGAGCGGCGGGGGAACGCGGAGAGGTAAGTATCGTGACATGGGGCAATTTAATATTTGGCACTATTTAAGATGGGGCGGTTTGGGCGCTATTGAATGTGGGGGTGAGTTTGGGGAGAATGAGGTCTCTTTATTAAATGTGACTATGAATTATTTAATGGCATTGATGGTTGCCGGAAATTGGTATATTTCTGAAATGTAAACACTATTAATTTATTGCTGGGGCTGTTTGAAGGGAGGGAAATTGGTTTATTTATTAAATACTATTATTTTAATGTTGGAGGAAGGCCTAATTATTAATCATGGGTGGTATTGATTTAACGCCGGGGTTGTTTGGAATTATCTAAATGTAGCCTTTTTTCCCCAAATAGGGCACCCAGCATTCCAGGATCCAGAAAAGCCGCAACTAAAGAAACCTGCAGCCACAGGTGGTGAAAGTGAGAAGAACAGGTAGGAGAGAGCAGGAGAGTCTGTGAAATGTTGTGATTCTAGTAAGGACAATGCCAATTTGTGGTGAGTGTTGTGCTCAATGTAAGGTGCAGGCCAAGACTGAACTCTTTTTGTTCACACTACATTCTTACTACACTACACTGTTTTGCTAGATGTCCTGAAAGTCAGGAGTGCTTGGACATATGTCACGCTGCGGCGAATTCGGAGCCTAGTGATTTTGAACTGCTAGCCACGCCCCAATGGTGCATTGTCACGCCCCCAATTGTATGACCACACCCATTAAAAATCTTGGGCCGCCACTAGGCCCTCGCATGAAATTTAATACCCGATGCTGGCTTAGACTTTCTGATCTTTATACAACCATCTGCATCGAGTGACTGCATATATCTAACGTTATGAAGTATCTTACTAGCTGGTCTACTGTTTTTGTTACCTAGATACTTACCTTATGTGGTTTCTCTGAACCGTGGAGAGATTTGACATTGTAGCAACATAATTTTTCACATTCAATTATACTGTGGTTATCACTGTGTTCTCTAATTTGATCTGCTCAGCAGTCTCCATTAAATCATTTTTTTTTTTTTCATATTAATTATCAGTGTACACTGAAGTATGTATAACTTTTATACTGCATGTTCATAAGATATTAATAAATTATTGTGCCGATCTGAGCTTTGCGCTACCACACAATTTTTTCTCTAGTATATCTATATCAGCAGGTCCAAATCCTGCTAGGTTAGCAGCATCTTGGTCGGACACTTATAGGTATATTAGCACCCCTTATATGTGTGTTTGTTGTATTGCTATACTGTCTTAGAAATGACTTTCCAATCAAATAGTCATCACAGTAGATGTTGTTAAAATGATTATAATATACTTTATATTAATTGTTACAATAAATAGTATTATAAGAACAATTTATATATAATACAGAAGGTGTGGTTAAAATTGTTTCAATATAAAATATAAACTAGTAACTAGTAATAAAGATAATCTATGATGAGTAAAAACAAAAGAAATACAATTTTAAACAGCAAAAGCTGAAAAACAACGCTGGCAGACACCTCACTAAACTCCCATTCACATGAGTCACACCAGAAAGATAGGCAAATGGCTCTGGGGTAGAGGAACCAACTTTAGCTGGAAATGAACTTCCTGTAGGACATTTTAATTGGTGGCTCAATGTAACTGACTTAATGAATAGGTCACTTATCAGATTTGGAAAGAGTCACTCAACTCTGTTGATTAACCCAATTACTCTAATCATCATAATCTAATCTCTACTAACCATATAACTAATCATTGTAAGCAATTACATTTCAGATAACTCCATGCAAGGGTGCAGGAACCAGAGTGGGCAGTGGGGGTCAGTGGGGGCAGTTGCACCCCCCATGATTTCTGTTGGGTGGGCAAAGACTGTGTTTGGCCCCCCCATGAACTTCTACACAAAATTGAGTGATGATGAACAACTATTCACTTTACTTTTATCCTGAACATGAGATATAACAATTTAAATTTATAGCACATAACATAACCAGTGAGGCACATAAAAGTGATGTCTTGAAATTAAAAACATTCTTCTTTTCCCATTGACAGTTTTATATGTTTCATTATGTTATTCTTTAATGCAGCCAATAGAAAGTAAGTTTATTGTAGCAGCTGCAACAATGTAGTGTCAGGCATAAGACAGTTCACATACTGTATACTGTCTATTTTTTATTTTAATAAAAGTAACAAAAATAAAGTTTTAAATAAAAAAGTCTTCACTTTTGGAAGAGTTTGCAATAACTCACTATCTTAAGTCATACTAAAAACTGTCAGTGGATGACTGCTGTAAACACATGGTTAAATAACGAATGTTTTGTTATCTAAGCACAGACCTAGTGAAGTGGTCCCTATAATACAACAGGCTTCAATGATTTGGGCAATATCACATGCTCTTATGGGAGGTGAACGGTTAGACCTGGACACTCCCTTGTGGTTCAATACTGTTTTCAGGAAGCTGGTGGGGTTGGAGGGTTCAATGATGTGGAAGGATGCGGGAATTCACACCATTGGTCAAATATATATAAACAGTCAATTACTACATATGAACAATTGAGATCGACCTTCCCATTACCCAACAACTAATTATTCTGGTATCTACAGCTGAGACAAGCACTGAATGCCCAAAGCTGAGACATGCACTGAATGCCCAATTTCCTGCAGGTTTGCTTCATATGTCAGATTCTCAGATTAAAAATATATTACGATCTGTACGGTCATATAAAACTATTTCTGTGCTCTATGACTTATTGTTACTTCAGGTCTCCCCAAGATGATTAGATCTGATGGTGGTGGGAAGTACTAGACATGCCACATCTTGTCTTAGGTTTCAGCAGATCCATTTTTATATTGTACACAGAATATACTTAACACCAACCAAGATGTACACAATGGGACTGCGCACATCTTCGGAGTGCCCCAGGTGCGGTATCACTGAGGGCACTTTTTGGCATCTTTTATGTCCAGTTGTCCAGTCCTTTTGGGGCCAAATATGGGACTGCATCTCCTCCACACTACCTGTGACCCGTTTGTTATGCCCTTAGATCTGTCTATTTGGCACTACATTAGATGAAAATTTAAGTAAATTACATTTCAAATATATATTTACCTTAACCTCCCTGGCTAAGGTTATTATAGCTAGGGGATGGATGTTGACTGAACCACCTAGTGTACCTCACTGGATTAACCTAGTTACTGGAGACATGAGCTGTTCATGTATGAAAGTAGAAAGACCATACATAAATACCATAGGATATGGCACCACTGTCATGAATCAAGTAATGTTATCCACCCTCATCAGAATGATATGGTGGGTTTGGGGAGTCACCAGGTGGATGGATAACTCTCAGCCCTGTGCAGCTTCAATTGATCTGACCTGGAGTTTAGTGAAAATGCTATGATGATATCATCACCCTAAAAGTTCACTAGATATCACTGTATAATGTTTATAGTTACATAGGCAGAGATAGATGTTAGTTAGATTAGATGTTAAATTTGTTATTTGTATGTTGTAACTATAAAATCTCAATAAAAATACTTTATTCACAAATAAAGAATGTCAACAACACTATTTTTCGTTTCTCCCTATATATCAATGGTTTAATGCCGGCGATTAGTCAGTTTTCTTTGTGTATCACTGCCCGCAAAGATACGAAAATGCTTAATTTATCAGGCGGTGAATGAAGATTTTCTCTTTCATAGTTAATGCCATCTCTGGATGGTGTTAACTGCTATAGAGAAGAGTCAAGCACCACAAACACCAGAGAATCAGTAAAGCAGCAGCTTACCTCTTCCTGGTTCTTCCTACAGTGTGCTAAATACTCCTCTTACCACGCTCCCTTTTAGATAACTCAAATGTCAAGTGATATGGAATGTTATTGTTCAGTGGTAGCAAGAAGATCTCTCTATGCCAATGGGCTGTTTTGACCAGAACTCTGTATAACAGATTGCAGCAATACCGGGGATACCAGGGTAAATATGTATGCAGATATACAGATGTACTAAGGGGATGTTGTTATGCCAGTGTGTGTAGTGGTTGCAGAGAATCTCTATAGGTTATTGTGCAGTGGAACTTTGTATGACATTATTTGGCTGTAAACAGTGGATCTCTGTATCTTAGTGCACAGTGGTGCCCAGGAGATCTTTCTATGCCAGCATGCTGTCTTTCCGCAGTAATTTCTGTATACCAGTCTCAGTATACCAGTGTGCTCTGATACTACTGATTCATGGATGCCAGTATAACACAAAAAAACTGTGTTTTCCAGAATGCAGTGCTACCCAGGTAACTGTGCATGCCAGTGTACATTGGTATTTGAGGTAAATATGAATGTCAGTGTACAATAGTACCCAGGGAAAATCTATGCAGCAACTGGCTCTGGTACCCATCATTTTGGATATTTGTGTGGGCTCTGTAATGTCACCAATAAAGATTGTCGGATGCGATTAGCATGGTTCCAAAACACAAACACATTTAATAGCAAAATATAACAAAATATTGATTCATACGCTTGTGCACTGGATCCAGTAACAGCTCATCAATCCTGACGTCTGTGAGGAGAGAGAGAAAGACCGATACTGTCCAGTGGTTTTATATACAGTTTGAGTTGAAAAAAACTGGCAATGTCACAATGTACACAAAGATAACTCTAAAATCATCCTTCATTGGTTCAGTGTTTAAGATAGTCCAGTACAATGCAGGTCATAGGTCAGTTCAAACGATGTTTCTCCAAAGTTTGGGGCAAATCACTCCAACCAGCTGTGTATGTGCCTTTACCACCAAATCACCAAAATATGGTTTAAACTAACCCATTAACAGTGTATTTTTCAGTATTAATCTTATACTAATCATAACTTGCGATTGCAATGTGTGATCGCTTATCCGGTGATTCTGGATTCCTGCTGGTGAAATATGGATTAATATAAGACCAAACACAATACATTTCTTATGACCTGAACCATAAATATAAATAATGTAGGTTTACCATTGTGTTATAATTCTCCAAATTCGTTTATATGAATAATAAAAGAATGTGAATTGGAAACTTTGTTAAAAATGAACTAAAAACAAATGTGAGTGTGAATGTAAGTGTATTTACTGTGTTTTCCTATGTGATTGCGTATTTAAACTTTGTATGCCGATGCGTATGAACCACAATCGTACAGGAAACTATAACAACCGATATTTATTAATTTAAAACAACTTAATTCAATTATTTAACTTTAACAGCTCAGATACCCAGTAAACTGTATTCTGGTGTGTAGTTGTACTCAGGCGCAAATCTGTGTTCCAGCGAGCAGTAGCTAGGGCTTCTTTATGTATTAACATTTAGGATTGTGATAGGGGAGAACAAGATCGCCAGACTCCTGGACGCTAGCCAGGAGAGAAGCTATAATGAGCATGCCTGGACTTTTCACCGCGCATGCACAATTTAAACAGTAACAAACAAGACAGGAAGAGAAAACTTTAGCAGTAAGGCCAAAATGTTTTCTCTGGAGGAGAAATAACTTGCTAGGACAGACACTTTTCAATGACACTACAAGATAACATTCATTAATTGAGTCAAAATGACTTCGCTGCAATAAGTTGCGATAAAAAATATTAGTTATTGCTAAAATCGGGCAGACTTTAGAAAATAGGCTGCAAGTCTACTACTCTATAAAACACAGTCCTCTATCTTAATGTTCTTTCATATGCCCTCTACCTCTATCATGTCTGTTTCTGAAGCTAAAGAAATGGTGTACATATAATAAGATAATGTCCTTTCATACACAACAAGTAAACTGTATTTATAATACTTTCAAATAGGAACGTGACCCTCCTCAATGCTTAAAATGGAAATCGTGTATGCAAATGTGGGTGTCTGTGTGTAATGTAGGTGATAAAGAACTGTGTTTAAATTGGAGTCAACCCTGTGTGATAATGAAGGTAGTTTATTAAATTGTTATTATGATATTAGCATTAATAGTATATTTGCCAAATCATTGTACCTTCGTGCTTTCAGGTTAGCACAGTAAGTAGCACTCAAAATAGCTATTCTTTTATAGCAGGTGTTAAATTAATAGTGTAAATATTCAAACAATCAGAAGACTGTGTGGACTATTCATAGTACAGTTAATATGATCAACTGTCCACAATTTCCAGATATAACTCCAGATTATGATAAAAAAATAACCGTAAAGAGTAAAAATAAAAATATATTATTTTAACAGAATTTCCCCATTAAGGAATTCCCTATGTTTGGCTGCACAGCTGTGTATGACAGCAGCTGCAAACTGTCCAGTGTTAGGAAGTCGTATGGCTGCTAATATGCCTACAGGACTCTTGTCTGGTCAACTCAGCTCCCCGCCTTTAGAGGACAGTAGAGAGGCTGGCAGTACACACTGTCACACTGGATAATACTCTACTGGATCATTTTCCCACAATTAAGATGTCCTTATCTTTCTTCTTGCTTGCTATCTCACTGTAAAAATTGGGTTCCCCAGATGAACTTTTCAGTGAAAGCCTGCAGTGCTGCGGCAGTAGGGGCTGGTGTATGTGTATTTAATATGGGGTTTCAATATATATATATATATATATATATATATATATATATATATATATATATATATGAATATATATATATATATATATATATATATATATATATATATATATATATATATATATATATATATTATTTGTTTTCACTAGTTCTTTAGTGACTTGTCCCAGTAAGCTTTTATTATTAACAATGTTTTTCAATCCTGACAACCAAACTATATCTCCACTCATGATGTATTTTGCATGTGATTCCTACTTTCTGTTTTTATTTTGCATGTATACAGTGGCCGAACTAGCATTGGTGTGGCAGCTGCCGTGCACCGGGCCCATGGAGATAAAGGGGCCCAGTGCATGGCAGATACAGAGGTTTGGGGGCCCCAGTTCCCTACTCCCCGCCTCCCTGCACCGGGACCCACAGCTTGCTAGCTCCACCGCTGTATGTATGCACAACTGCATAGCATTTCTTTGTTTGTTGTGTACGTTATACTAGATGCAAATGGTAGTATCAGCTTAGACTTACAATTTTTCAGCATGCACTCACACAGCAGGATTTAAAGCTACACTACTAAGCAGTAGTGTGTTCTATACAGCTTTTTTTTACCCAGGGCTCCATGATTCTTCTCACAGCCCAGGCTGAAAACCGGGGCTGTGTGAGGCTGTGGAGGAAGCATGAGCATAAAGACCAATCAGAAGCTGCAAACATGAGAGCTGCAATCAAGAGAATGCAAGTAGAATTTAGAATTCCAAGTAACTTGCACTTGCAGTCACCTGCCCCTTCTGGAGAAGGAGATCAGGGACATACACATGTTCAGTAGAGTAAGGACATACACACGTAAGTGTAGCATGTCCCCTGGACACGCAGCCTAAGGGTTGGTGTGAAAATCCATTATGATGATGGCGATAGCATCAGTACATATCTTCTGTATTAGAAGTAGACTAGACCGGTGACCATTAAAGCAGGGGTATAAATAGTGTGGGGCCCCCTGCCAAAGCAACAATCAGCACCAGGCTTTGCCAGGCTGGACTGTTTGCCTATAACAAGAAAGACTGCAGTGCACGGTCTTCATGTCATAACGTTAACCAGCCACAGCCTGTACAGCATCGAGCTAAAGAGAGCAACTGGGCCTTCAAACAATGTGCACTCTGTCCTCCCCGTGGTGAATAGCACTGTCTCTCCTCCTGACCAGACGTTTGCACTAGCTGCACTGGTTTCATTTTGTGAAGAGAGAGTAATAATGTCTAGAGATGTGCGCTGACCCTCGTGTTTCGGAACCGGTGTCTGTTCTAAACCGCATTTGTGTTTCGGGTTTGCTACTGGTTTTGCCCAAAAATCGCAAAAGGTTTTGGTTTTGATCTTGGATCTAGATTTACTTAAAAATTGTGAAAAATAGGTAAAATGTAATTTTGAGCTGCTCTTGCTCCAATATTACTATTTATAGCATTAACTTTCAATTCCAGTCACTTTCAGTCTATTTTATAATGACCCCATCACAACTGTCCCAATTTTCACCAACGAGCTGTCCTAATGAAGGATTTTGCTATCATTGCTATCATTGCATTTGTTTTCTCTGATTCAATTAAAAAAATAATAAACTGCATAGTGTTGACATCGATATCTCACTTTCATAGCTCCCAAACCTCTTTTGCATGTTCAGACTTACTATTATTGTAATTGAATAAATAAATAACGCGTGGAGACCAATATAAATTTGGCAAAACAATGGAGGACAAGTTGACATTACACATTGGTCCAAGGTTATAATCCTTTATGATGTTACGGCTTCCTAGAAACTGTTATAAGCTTTTAGCACTATCAGGGGAGGTCTTCACCTATGGCACTCGCTTTTCCCATAGAGTTGGACGCGCTCACAGGTAATTGGATGCCCCCAGGACTTAATTCAACGTAATAAAAGCTTATGATCAGGATCCGGTAGTGTGGAGATAGGAAAATGGGACCAAGAACACGCCCCTCCCCTCACGTCCACTAAGGAGGCAGCAATAATTTAATTACAGCCTTACGCCCTGGCCGCCTGCTACTAGCTGAAATGCAGCGGCAGTGGGAGGTGTCCCGGTTGGCCTGGCATTAGAGTGAGTACATTCCTTCTTGGGGACCACCTCTGCTGCAAATCTCAGACAGTTCCCTTTATCCCGGGATTGGATGAAGCTTACCCCGGGGGGAATGATTTTTCAGCCTTCCCTCCCCATAAATATATACAAGTCCCCTGGTTTGATTCAGAAGGGCACATTATGACACAGATATACCTCAATCCAAGGATAATGCCATCTTGAATTCCACCTTTCTACTAATGCCGCTGTCCATAGTTGTCCACTTTCGTCCTAATAAAGGATTTTGTAAATCTGCCATTGGTGCATTTGCTTTGTACAATTCAGTTAAAAAAATAATTAACTACACTTTACAGTTCTCTAACTCCATCACAAAGCATAAATCAGCAACCATCATATCTCTATCTATACATACATTCTTTGTCAAATATGTCCTCTTAATTTCTCAGAATATGGACTTTCAATTGCATTGTCAATACATGTTTTGGGTAACCAAATCTGCATCAATGTGAGTATTATACATATTCACATGTGTGGAAAAAGACTGCGCTGACCAAGGTTATCAGTGATCTGATCACAGCTAAAACTAAAGGTGATTACTCTCTTCTAATTCTCCTGGATCTCTCTGCTACATTCGACTCTGTTGACCACTCTCTCCTCATACAGAAGCTACAATCCCTATGACTTCAAGCAGGCGCGGGCTGGGAGAGGGAAGCCCGGGGGGCACACAGACGGCCGCATCACATGACAGGGGATGCGGGCTCGCCATTGATGACGCGGCCGCATCCCCTGTCATGGGATGCGGCCGCCTGTGAGCTGACGCGGCCGCATCTGATGTTATCAGATGCGGCCGCAGGGGAAAGTGTTGTATTTTGCATCCAGGGGGTGGTCAGCCGGCCTACCCCCCCGGCCCGAGTAGCGGTCTGACCGAGCGGCCCCCCTGCCCCCCGGGCCAGCCTGCCCCTGACTTCATGACACTGTCCTATCCTGGTTCTTGTCCTACCTATTTAATCACTTTTTCAGTGTTAATTTCTCTGGAACAAACTCCACTCCGCTTCCTTTCTCAGTTGGAGTAGCACAAGGCTCAGTCCTAGGTCCTCTGCTATTCTCCATCTCCATCACTTCTCTAGGAAAACTAATAAGCACCTTTGGATTTCAGTATCATTTCTATGTGGACGATACACAAATTTATCTATCCTCTCCTGATCTTTCACTATCTGTGTTGTCTCGCGTTACTGACTGTCTTTCTGCCATTTCATCTTGGATGTTCTCTCGCCAACTCAAACTCAATCTTTAAAAACAGAATTAATAATATTCCCACCCAACAATAGAAGCTTACTGCCTGACATTTCTATTTCTGTTGACAACCCCCCGCAAGCTCGCTGCCTAGGTGTAATCCTTGACTGCCAACTATCCTTTGTTTCCCACATCAACTCTATATTTACATCATGCTGCATACATCTGAAAATTATTTCCAGAATACGTACATATGTCACACAAGACACTGCAAAAACTTTAATTCATGCACTCATCATCTCCAGCATCGACTATTGTAATTCCCTCCTTACTGGTCTTCCCAAAATCAGACTCAAACCCCTCCAAACTATTTTGCACGCAGCGGCTAGATTAATTCTCCTTGCAAATCATTTTACATCTGCTGACTTACTCTGTCAATCTCTACATTGGTTGCCTGTTTTTTAAGGAATCCAATATAAAATTCTTCTACTAGCATACAAGGCCATCAACAAAATTGCACCAACATAAATCTCCTCACTTGTCTCAAAATATCTCCCAACTCGACACCTCCGTTCTGCACAAGATCTTCATCTCTCTTCCACTCTCATCACTTCCTCCCATTCTCATTTACAGGACCTTTTTCGGGCTGCACCCACTTTATGGAATTCTCTCCCTTGCACCAAAAGAATTTCCTCTTGTCTTCACACCTTCAAGCGTTCTCTGAGAACCCACCTCTTCTGACAAGCTTATAATATTCCTATACCACCCTCTTAATCTCCCTAGGTTACCCTATTACCACCCTCTACACAACTAACACAAGACAACAACCATCTGACCAACATAGTTCAGTGACTGAGCATACAGCCCAATTTTAGCTGGACAAATATTCAATATGATGTAGCACTTACCCTTGTGTATCAAACCATTGTCCCATAGATTGTAAGCTTACAAGCAGGGTCTTCTTACCTCTACGTGTTTTATTACTGTTTGTTCCCAATTGTAAAGCGCTAAGGAATCTGCTGACGCTATATAAATAATGGATGATGATGATGTGGAAAGGGCATGTATTGGCCTATCTGAACTGTGTCTTTTACATATTTCTTAATTAATTAATAAAACATATAAATATTATCTATACATAGTCCATATTTATATACATGGGTCTTGTGGACCACCTCTGCTGCAAGTCTCGGGCAGTCCCCTACTCCGGGGTTGGATGAAGTTTCCACTGGGGAATGAATTTTCAGCCCTCACTCCCCATATATATGGGTCTACTGGTTTGATTCAGAAAGGCAGCATTATGGCACAGAGCATATAAGTAAAACAAGGTAAGGAAAGCCCAGGTCTTTGCAACCATTGAATATTTTAGTAATGTATAGTAATGCATGGGTAGTCTTTGAAGGCTATTAGTATGGCTGCAGGCCATCATCGTCTCTCAGCATTTTCATTCATTTATATAGCGGCAAGGTAAGGAAAGCCATGTTCTTGGCAACCCCTGAATGCTGTTAGTATGTGTGTAGCATTTTTATATTTTTATCTCTTGCACCTTACACTAAATTTTGTTGTTGTTTAATTTATCTAATGGGCTTGCTTCAATTGGGGGCATGGCAGATGACAATTTTTTTTTCAACTGCTGCAAAGTTCTACATGCGGTCGCTGAATGTCGAAAATGCCCAGTATTGAAAAATGGAAAAGATTTGAATATAATAATATATAGCGCTTTTTTGCGCTGTGCAGCTGTGTGCTGACCCTAACACACAAACACCCTTTTGTAGTATGGATGTCACTGAATGACCCTTTGAAAATTTCCATGTATTGAAAAATAGAAAAATAGAAAAGATTAGATAATATAGCATTATTTTGAGGTGTGCAGCTGCTGGCTGACCCTCACACACAAACAGCCTTTTTAAAGAGAGATTTCACTCAATGACCCTTTCAAAATGGACAAATATTGAAAAATAGAAAAGATTACAATATAATAATTATTAAAGTAATTCGATCGTTTTCAAATAAGCATTGCATAGGCGACTGTATTGTGTTTCTAACGCACAAAGTGATTTATTTTAGCAGATGTAAATAGTCAACAATTCAATACATTATTATATTATGATACAATACAGTACAGTGTTACACAGTGAACAATAGAGATGACGTAGCTTGCTTCTATAGGTCCAGACAAGGGTGGTTCCAGGGTAAACAGGTCATAGGCTGATTCAATCTAAGGAATCCAAAGGTGGGGGTCGTCTCTCCAGGGGATGAGCTCCAGTTACAATGAGTTCATTAGCATATCACATTCTGATATCAATCTTGCTATTTATTCCCTAACATCAATAACTAGAGTATGCAATATGCGATCTCTTCAGCGATGGAACCGGACAGCTGCTGATGATTAGGGGATTAGTATGATATCAGACATGAAACATTTCCCATAACCTGAACCTTAGATAACACTAAAGGGTACATATAATCATAATATATAAACTAATAATAAACCAAATACTGTCTGCTCATAAATTACTGTGTAATGGATCCAACTTGAATATGAATTACATAAATAACTAAATGTTGTCATGCGAGTGTGTGCGTGCGTATTTTACCGTGCGATCGCCGTATGCCACGTGTAGCGTGGCATACTGAGTGCAATTGACCAATAAAACAATATTAACCAATAAACTTTCGTTCATCCAATTATACGACTTCGACATAATATATAGCACTTTTTTGGGGTGTGCAGCTGCGTGCTGACACTCACACACAAACATCCTTTTTTAAATATGGATATCACTGAATGACCCTTTTAAAACTGACAAGTATTGAAAAATAGAAAAGATTAGCATATGTAGCATTTTTGGGGGGATGTGCAGCTATGTACTAACTCTCACACACACAAACACCCTTTTTTAAATATAAATTTCACTGAATGACCCTTTCAAAATGGACAAGTATTGAAAAATAGAAAAGATTAGAATATAATAATATATAGCCTTTTTTGAGGGTATGCAATTGCAGCTGAATCTCACACGCAAACTCCCAGTTTTTTCAAAATTATTTCAGTTATCACTGCCCCAAACAAGATTACTTTCACTAGGAAAACTTTCAATTTTAAAAAAAATCTATTTGTTTTTTTGGATTCTGCAACAAAAGCACACTGTTTTTCTCCAAGACATAAAAATATACTTCTTAGTTCAGAATGAGATCTATCTAACTCAGTCTGTATATACTGTCTAGTACTATTATATACTGTATATGCAATGCATTTACAACAACCAGTAGTCACTTGTCCATGTAAAGTCTATCTAAGATTGAAATGAAACTATTTTAGCTGGCTAATCTTTACAGAATTGCTGTACAATACTGACACAATTCTATTTGTTTCCTATGTCCCTGGTTCACCCTGAAAGCTAGTTTCTGAGCAGAGCACCACACTAACCTGCTCCCTATACGCTGTTTGTTCTAAAATGACACTTGAGAAAACATGGGAGGACAATATATACAATAAAAAGATGGCGATCCAAAACTTGCAAGTTTTACAAAAGTTTTTTTCCGGAAATAAACTTCTGCCTTGTTTTGAGATATGAGTTTAGCGGGAGAAACCAAGGCATGACTCGGTTTCACTCGGATCCCCAACATCGGATCTTGATGGATTTCACATAATCCGAACCACTCATCTGTAATAATCACTCTCTTATTTTTAAGGGCATCCCTAGCTTTATGGAAGAACACATAGCTATTTTCATCCAACAAAAACTCTTGAATTTGGCAGAGATCAGATTTTGTCTTATACTTTTAATGGGACACATTTTGCACCTTCCAGTTTAACTTTGATAGTGAAGAGCATTTCTAGGTGCACTTTGTCCTATGCAATAAAAAGCTTCAGACACACAAAAGTGTTACAAGCAATAAAGACAGTCCCATCACACAGTAGAGCAGTATTTTTGGAGAAAAGATGAAAAGTTTAAGGAAATTAAATAATTGATTATAAAGCTCTATAAAGTTGTACTTTAATTGGACATTTACATTTTTGTACTTTTAGTTTGTAGAGGCGACTCCAAAGACCAGAAATTGAACATATACCTTGAAGTGCACTCGGTGCACCATACAGTTGCAAAACCATTGCTTGCTTGCAGTGCTTTGTTAATGGAGTGAAGAGACCTGGGGGTAAATGTATCAATCTGCGGGTTCTTCAACACCCGCGTGTTCAGCCTCTTCCGCGATTAAATTTCAAGCGGCGCTGCATTGTAAAGGGTTAACTTCCCTTTACAATGCAGCGCCGCTTGAAATGTAATCGCAGAAGAGGCTGAACACGCGGGTGTTGAAGAACCCGCAGATTGATACATTTACCCCCTGGGGTCTTGTTGTTTTGCTACCACACATTTGGAGTGTGTATTGTATAGCAACCTGAAATCTGAATAAGAAGCTTCAGACACACAAAAGTGTTACAAGATATATTGTCAGTGAACTCACTCTTATGATTCATTTATGATGTAAACAATGCTAAACAGAGCACAGAGCCGTAACTAGGGCTGTGCGACAGGGGCGACCGCCCAGGGCGCAACGCTGAAGGGGGGTGCAATTTAGGAATATTTTAGATTAATTTGGTTAAAATTGAGGGCTAGGGGGGCAGCATTTGTCTTTCTCGCCCAGGGCACTAGAATTCTAAGTTACGGCTCTACGGCTCTGACAGAGCATAACTAGTTCACGTTTCAAACATTGACTCTGAATTTGAAAGTCTAAAGAAAACACAGGAAAATTTAAAAACCGAATACTCCACAATAACTTGCAGATTCGCAACATTATTCACGAACCCTACAACACTACCCGATTATCTCACTAATTTCTGCAAGCTTATTCTTCCTAATGTCTCTGTGTTAGGGCCCGCGACCACAAAGATGAGCTTTTAGAATGGATAGAGTAAAGGTCATCACCTTTAGCAGCCACTTTTCCCGTAGAGCTTTATGTGCTCACAGGTACTTGGATGCCCCCAGGTCTTAAGCTAAGTGTAGTAAAAGCTCATCAAAGATGGCCGTAGCGCAGATGGAACCAGAGGTGCAAGCCCAGACTGGAGCGTGTGGTTAGAGACAGGCCGAGGTCAGAGGTCGGTAGCAGACAGGCAAATCAGTATCCAAGCAGAGGTCAGGGTCATAAGCGAAACAGTGGAGTCCAGTAATCAGCTAATCAGCCCCAGGAGGCAAATAATAAATAACATATAATACGCACGCGCCTGGCTAATCTCCCGCTGGGAAGCAGCGTTCTGTCAGCATGGTGTCCGGCCGTTGCCCTAGGAGGCCGGAAGTGACGTCTCGGTCGTCAAGGCGACAGCCGAGACGCCGGGAACATAGGAGAGAGAGCCACGGTGGGTATGGACAGCGCCGTGGCTCGTAAACAGTGTCCCCCCTTGAGGAGGGGTTAAGAAACCCCGACATCCTGGCTTCCTGGGGAATTTTTTGAAGAACTCTTTAATAAGTCTATCAGCATGAAGATGCCTCTGCGGAACCCAGGCACGTTCCTCCAGACCACGGCTCTTCCACTGGGCCAAAAGGTGAATCTGTCCCTGGACTCTCTTTGAATCAATTATTTTTTCAATCAAAAATTCCCGATGTCATTCCACATTAATCGAGTGCGGTCTCCGAGGGTGAAGACGTGTAAATTTACTAGAATAAATGACAGGTTTGAGCAAAGTGCAATGAAAGTGTTGGGAATTTTCAGAGAGCGGGGAAGCTTTAATCTGAAAGCCACATGATTAACTTGCTTAATGATGGTAAAGGGGCCAATGAATCTAGGTCTGAGTTTTCTACAGGGTTGTCTCAGCCTAATATTGCGGGTGGAGAGCCAGACCTTCTGACCTACTTTGAAAGAGCAGACACGACAGCGTTGATCCGCAAACTTTTTGGACTGAAACGAGGCTTGCTTTAAGGCAGACTGAACTTTCCTCCAGATACTTTTAGGTTAGAAGCCGTAGTGGGTATGCCCGGGAGACCAGAAGAGTTAAGGGAAGCCAAGGAGTCAGACCTGGAGTGAAAACCAAAATTACAATAAAATGGAGAGTTAAGAGTGGAGCAATGACATGAATTGTTGTATGCAAACTACGCCCATGGAAACAGAGCCGACCAATTGTTGTGGAATTCAGAAGTATACAGGTGTAGAAATTGCTCCAGAAATTGATTAATCCTCTCAGTTTGTCCATTGGATTGTGGATGGTATGCTGAAGAAAGGCTGATGTTAGTTCCGAGGATTGCACAAAAAGACTTCCAGAATTGGGCAACAAACTTGGAGCCGCGATCAGAGACAATTTGTAAAGGTAGGCCGTGGAGCCGAAAAATGTGCTGGACAAAAAGTGACGCTAGACTCTGGGCACTAGGAAGTCTGGGTGACAAAATGAAGTGAGACATTTTACTAAAGCGGTCAACCACTACCCAAATAGTATTGTGGCCTCCTGAAGATGGGAGATCCACAATAAAATCCATAGACAAGTGTGTCCAAGGTTTTGTAGTGAGAGATAATGGCATAAGTTGACCCGAAGGGCGGTTCCTAGAGGTTTTGTTTTTAGCACAAATCTCACAGGATGTAGCAAAGTCTCAAACATCTAAGGACATGGTGGACCACCAAACAGAACGTGAGAGATTTTCCGTGGTTTTAAAGATACCAGGTGTCACTCACCGGACCGTGAGTGCCTCTTCCCGGACATTTAGGAACCGTGGCCGTCCTCCATCCTGAGGGTCTGCGCATGCGCAGCCCTTTTCTACCCTTCAGTGTATGTCCCTTTAACTCAATTGGCAGATCAGGCAACACTCCCTATATTAAGCACCTGTGGTCAACACCACGTTGCCTGATCTTGGAGTCTCATTCCCCATGAGTCTCTGAAGGTGTTCCTGTGTTTCCTCGTGTATTCAGCGCTGCTGATTCCTGTGGTTCCCATACCACTTCTACCTCTGTGGTTTCCAAACCACTTCTACTACTGTGGTTCCCATACCACTTCTACCATCAAGTGTATCATCGTGACTGTAGCTGATTCCTATCCGCTGCCTCCGTGCACTACAGTCTTCTAAACCACTTCAACTCTATCTCATATCATTGTGACTGTTTGCTGATTCCTATCCGCTGCCTCCGTGCACTTCAGCCACTCTCCACATCTACTCACCTGTTCATCATCAAGACTGTGAGCTGATTCCTATCCGCTGCCTCCGTGCACTACAGTCTCCAGCTTGCAACTCGTCTGTGTTTCCTCCTCGTGACTGTTAGCTGATTCTTATCCGCTGCCTCTGTGCACTACAGTCTCCAGCGTACAACTCGTCTGTGTTTCAACATCGTGACTGTTAGCTGATTCCTACCCGCTGCCTCCGTGCACTACAGACTCCAGCTTGCAACTCGTCTGTGTTTCAACACCGTGACTGTGAGCTGATTCCTATCCGCTACCTCTGTGCGCTGCAGTCTTCATCTCATCTCTCCCGTGTTTCCTCGAGACTGCTGCTATTATTGCCATTTGCTACTCCCGTGATCAACAGCTCCTGGTCTACTCTGCTCACCCGTGTTCCATCGCTATTTGCACCTGCTGGTTGCTACTGGTTACCTCCGTGTGTCCACAGAGTCCTGCTCCTGCTGCCAGCGCTAATCGTCCATCTGTTGCTGATCCGCTTTCCACACCTTCCTGTGTCCCGCTGGTCTCTACCCGCCTGTCAGCATTGGATTCGTGTCTCATCTGCTATCCTGCTGCTAGATCATCACCATTCTCCTGGGTCCGCCAAGAGTCCAGTTCCGTGTTCTACCGATTCCTGTGGATTCGTGTCCCTGTTGGTTTACTTACCTGTGCGCTGCACCTACTAGACCTCTGCTTCATCCATCCAGGGACTTCTCATCCTGCCGGCCTCCTGCCGCTCAGGTATCGCTGCACTCCTGTCTGACTGCCTGCTTCTGAACCTCGGTATGCATACTTCTCATTGACTGTGCTGGTGTATTGCATATCTTGCTGGACTGTGTTGGTTCTCCTCTGGAGTCTGCTATCCGCTGAGTCTGTTGCCATCATTGACTGTACTATCTTGTTCCGGATTACTTCAAGAGACTTTCCATATTTGCAGTGCTGTTCAGTCATTCATATATCTATATTGTGCATATTACTGTGGATCGTGTTAAGGTGCCGTGTTTACCCTGTGTTGCAGTCTCTCCCCGTGCACCTCCTCACATATATATTCAGTGGTACAACTTGCTAGTAGCAGACCACTGATCCCTGTTTCCAGTTTCACCTGTTCCAGTATCCTCTCACATAGCAGTGGTACAACTTGCTATCGCAGACCACTGACTCCCCGGATACCTCCACTTGGATTCCATTCCTTCACTCAGACAGCGGTACAACTTGCTATCCGCAGACCGCTGACTCTCATCACCTCCTCGTTTCTGTTGGACATTCTTCCTCACTATAGCAGTGGTACAACTTGCTATCGCAGACCACTGACTACCTTCACTTGTCCTTGTCCATACAGTTCCTCGTGTACTACCACCTCCATATTACCAGTGTTGCTAGTCATAGACTTTCCTGAGCATCTCATCATCTGCTATTTACTGTTCCGTGATCACCCTGCTACCAGAGTACCCTATTACCACCTACGTTGCTCTGGTAAGCCTACCACCTTGTGATCTCTGGGTAAAGACTCCTAGTGCCCGTGACAGTAAGATCAGGCCATGACAGACCCAGATACGGAACCTACCGCCAAAGAGATGCTGCAGCATCTGGTCAGCCGTGTGGAGCAACAGGATGCCCGCCAACAGCTGTTACTTCAGTGTTATCAATCATTAACCTCCCAAGGAACATCTGGACAGACTGTGACAGCCACTACCGAGGCTCCTGTGCTTTCCTCTGTTTCCCCAGTGCCATCCCAGGTGTCTACAGCTTCCACGCTTCACCTGCCTACTCCGTCAAAGTACGATGGGGACCCCAAAACTTGTAGGGGTTTCCTTAACCAATGTTCAGTCCATTTTGAGCTCCAACCTCAAAATTTTTCTACCCATCGTTCCAGAGTGGCCTATCTTATCTCTTTGTTTTCTGGACAAGCCCTGGCTTGGGCCTCCCCTCTGTGGGAAAGAAACGACCCAATATTGCAAGATAGTGCCAAATTCATTTCTACATTCCGAAGTGTGTTCGATGAACCAGGTCGTGTGACCTCCGCTGCTTCCAGCATCCTCCGTTTGCGACAAGGATCTCATACAGTAGGCCAGTACGTCATTCAATTTAGGATCTTAGCCTCTGAACTTCAGTGGAACACTGAAGCCCTAGTTGCCGCCTTCTGGCAGGGGCTCTCCGATAAAATTAAAGATGCACTGACTACCCAGGAGCTTCCTTCGTCACTTGAAGATCTGATCTCTCTTTGCCATCGTGTTGATATGAGATTTCGTGAAAGAGAGGCTGAAAAAACAACTTCTGCTAAAGCACCTCTTTGTTCAAACCCTCAATTTCGTCCAGTTTCACCCTCTGTGATTCCCATGGAGATAGGACGTTCCAAATTATCTTCAGAGGAGAGGAAACGAAGAGTCAAGAATAGACTCTGTATCTATTGTGCTGATTCCACTCATATGCTCAGCTCTTGCCCTAAGAGATCGGGAAATGCCAGGCCCTAACTAGTTCTGGAGAGGTGAAGTTAGGGTCCCTGGAGTCCTCTCCATCTTCTATGAAATCTAAAGTCTGCGCTTTTGATGTTACAATTTCCTTTGCTACCAAAACCTTTGAGTCACAGGCATTGATTGATTCCGGAGCAGCAGGAAATTTTATTTCCAAATCATTAGTGCATCAATGGTCTCTACCAGTAATTACGTTAAGAACACCCATTACTGTGACGGCTATAGATGGATCACGTCTCATCAACGGTCTCATCACCCAGAGTACGTCTCCAGTAACACTTCAGATTGGTGCCCTGCACCATGAAGAAATATCGTTTTTAATCCTTCCAGTTACGACAAGTCCGATTGTCTTAGGCCTTCCATGGCTTCAGTGTCACTCTCCCCAGATTGACTGGCGCACTCCTCAAGTTACGTCTTGGGGGTCTGAATGTTACCATCGGTGCCTTTCCCAAGTTATTCCTCTCAAAGTACAGCAATCTTCCATCTCATCTTCCTCACCGGGACTCCCTCCTCAGTATGCTTCATTTACTGATGTGTTTGATAAAGCTCAGTCTGAACGTCTTCCCCCTCATCGTTCTTGGGATTGTCCGATCGACCTTCTACCTGGCAAGACTCCTCCCAGGGGCCGGGTCTATCCACTCTCGTTACCTGAAACTCAAGCTACATCTGAGTACATACAGGAGAACCTCCAGCGTGGGTTTATTCGACCTTCCACCTCTCCCGCTGGAGCTGGGTTCTTCTTCGTCAAAAAGAAGGATGGATCATTACGCCCTTGCATAGATTTTCGTGGACTCAATGCCATTACTATCAAGAATCGGTATCCCATTCCGCTGATCACTGAGTTGTTCGATCGCATCAAGGGAGCCCGTATCTTTACTAAGTTGGATCTTCGTGGTGCCTACAATTTAATTAGAATTCGTTCCGGTGACGAATGGAAGACAGCGTTTAACACCAGAGACGGGCATTACGAATATCTGGTAATGCCTTTCGGGCTGTGTAATGCCCCCGCTGTTTTCCAAGGCTTCATCAATGAGATCTTTCGGGACTTATTATACGTATGTGTCGTCGTCTACCTGGACGACATATTGATCTTTTCACAGGACCTGCCTTCTCATCACCAACATGTGGCAGAAGTCCTCTCCAGGCTACGGAAAAACTCATTGTTCTGTAAATTAGAAAAATGTTCATTCGAATTGCCCCAGATTCCATTCTTGGGGTATATAGTTTCCGGAGTTGGCCTGAAGATGGATCCAGACAAGGTGAATGCTGTACTACATTGGCCCCAGCCAACTACTCTTCGTGCTATCCAGCGTTTTTTAGGTTTTGCCAATTACTATAGACGCTTCATTCAAGACTTTTCTTCCATTGCATCTCCTATTGTGGCCCTGACTCGGAAAGGGGCTAATCCTAAGCAATGGTCATCTGAGGCTCTCCAAGCCTTTCAAATTCTCAAAGAGTCCTTCTCCTCGGCTCCAATTCTTCGACAGCCTGATGTGACACTTCCCTTCTTCCTAGAAGTAGATGCCTCTAATGTGGGCTTGGGAGCCATCCTCTCTCAACGCTCGGAACAGCAAAAATTCCATCCTTGTGCCTTCTATTCTCGGGGTCTTCTGCCCGCAGAGAGGAATTATACTATCGGGGACAAGGAGTTACTGGCTATCAAAGCTGCATTAGAGGAATGGAGATACTTATTGAAAGGAGCTCGCCATCCGGTGACGATCTTCACGGATCATAAGAACTTGTCATATCTCCAGTCTGCCCAATGCTTGAACCCTCGTCAAGCAAGATGGTCTCTTTTCTTTTCCCGTTTTGAATTAATTATAACCTTCAAACCAGCTGCCAAGAACAAAAAAGCTGACGCTCTATCGAGAGCTTTTGTGACGTCCTCTGATGTAGAAGAGGTTTCCAACCATACTATTTTAGACCCCAAATGTATCTCACTGGCTGCCTCCTCCACCAAAATGCTACCATTTGGGAAGACCCTTGTGCCTCCTACTCTAAGGAGGAAAATCCTTTCGTGGTTCCATGCCTCCCGTTTTTCTGGACACGCCGGTGAACACAAGACCTTTGAGATTCTTTCTCGAAATTACTGGTGGCCTTCAATGAGGAGAGACGTCAAAGAGTTCATTGCTTCCTGTGAGTTATGTTCCCAGTTCAAATCCTCCCGCAGAACTCCAGCAGGGTTGCTGCGACCACTACCCATTCCGTCCAAACCATGGACCCATATTAGTATGGATTTCGTTACTGATTTACCACCTAGTAAGAATCATAATACTATTTGGGTGGTGGTGGACAGATTTTCGAAGATGGCTCATTTCGTCCCTCTGTCTGGTTTGCCTTCCTCGTCTATTCTGGCTGAACATTTCATTAAAGAGATCTTCCGTATCCATGGATGTCCGTCGGAGATTGTGTCTGATAGAGGAGTACAATTCGTTTCCCGATTCTGGCGAGCCCTTTGTAAAACCTTGGGCATACGATTAGCACTCTCATCTTCTTACCATCCGCAATCTAACGGACAAACTGAACGAGTCAATCAAGATCTTGAGACTTTTATAAGGATGTTCTCTTCAGCCAATCAAGACAACTGGGTAGAATTGCTTCCCTGGGCTGAATTCGCCCATAACAACATGTATCATGAGTCATCATCCAAAACTCCATTTTTTGTGGTCTACGGTCACCATCCGTCTTTTCCGGAATTTCCTGCCCTCCCGCCCACCCAAGTTCCTGCTGTGGTGACTGTTTGTCAGACCTTCAAAAATATCTGGTCTCAGGTCAAAACCTGTTTAAAGAAGACATCTAACAAATATAAGTCTTTTGCAGATAAGAAGAGGAGGGCTATTCCACCACTAAAAATTGGAGATCGTGTCTGGTTATCTACCAAAAATATTCGTTTGAAGGTCCCATCTATGAAATTCGCCCCTCGTTTTATTGGTCCATATAGGATCATTCAAATAATCAATCCAGTATGTGTTAAACTTCTTCTTCCTAAGAATCTTCGGATTTCCAATGCCTTTCATGTGTCTTTACTCAAACCTCTGATCATCAACCGTTTCTCAACTCCTCCCTCAGCTCCGCAGCCAGTTCAAGTTCACCAGTAGGAGGATTTCGAGATTACTGAGGTATTGGATGCAAAAATTTCGCGAGGAGTCCTCCGTTTCCTCGTTCATTGGAAGGGCTTTGGTCCTGAGGAGCGCTCTTGGATCAAAGCTGAAGATCTTAATGCTCCTGCCCTTTTGAAGAAGTTTTATTCCAAAAATCCGGACAAGCCCGGTTCCAGGCGTTCTGTGCCCACCTTTAAAAGGGGGGGTACTGTCACTCACCGGACCGTGAGTGCCTCTTCCCGGACATTTAGGAACCGTGGCCGTCCTCCATCCTGAGGGTCTGCGCATGCGCAGCCCTTTTCTACCCTTCAGTGTATGTCCCTTTAACTTAATTGGAAGATCAGGCAACACTCCCTATATTAAGCACCTGTGGTCAACACCACGTTGCCTGATCTTGGAGTCTCATTCCCCATGAGTCTCTGAAGGTGTTCCTGTGTTTCCTCGTGTATTCAGCGCTGCTGATTCCTGTGGTTCCCATACCACTTCTATCTCTGTGGTTTCCAAACCACTTCTACTACTGTGGTTCCCATACCACTTCTACCATCAAGTGTATCATCGTGACTGTAGCTGATTCCTATCCGCTGCCTCCGTGCACTACAGTCTTCTAAACCACTTCAACTCTATCTCATATCATTGTGACTGTTTGCTGATTCCTATCCGCTGCCTCCGTGCACTTCAGCCACTCTCCACATCTACTCACCTGTTCATCATCAAGACTGTGAGCTGATTTCTATCCGCTGCCTCCGTGCACTACAGTCTCCAGCTTGCAACTCGTCTGTGTTTCCTCCTCGTGACTGTTAGCTGATTCTTATCCGCTGCCTCTGTGCACTACAGTCTCCAGCGTACAACTCGTCTGTGTTTCAACATCGTGACTGTTAGCTGATTCCTACCCGCTGCCTCCGTGCACTACAGACTCCAGCTTGCAACTCGTCTGTGTTTCAACACCGTGACTGTGAGCTGATTCCTATCCGCTACCTCTGTGCGCTGCAGTCTTCATCTCATCTCTCCCGTGTTTCCTCGAGACTGCTGCTATTATTGCCATTTGCTACTCCCGTGATCAACAGCTCCTGGTCTACTCTGCTCACCCGTGTTCCATCGCTATTTGCACCTGCTGGTTGCTACTGGTTACCTCCGTGTGTCCGCAGAGTCCTGCTCCTGCTGCCAGCGCTAATCGTCCATCTGTTGCTGATCCGCTTTCCACACCTTCCTGTGTCCCGCTGGTCTCTACCCGCCTGTCAGCATTGGATTCGTGTCTCATCTGCTATCCTGCTGCTAGACCATCACCATTCTACTGGGTCCGCCAAGAGTCCAGTTCCGTGTTCTACCGATTCCTGTGGATTCGTGTCCCTGTTGGTTTACTTACCTGTGCGCTGCACCTACTAGACCTCTGCTTCATCCATCCAGGGACTTCTCATCCTGCCGGCCTCCTGCCGCTCAGGTATCGCTGCACTCCTGTCTGACTGCCTGCTTCTGAACCTCGGTATGCATACTTCTCATTGACTGTGCTGGTGTATTGCATATCTTGCTGGACTGTGTTGGTTCTCCTCTGGAGTCTGCTATCCGCTGAGTCTGTTGCCATCATTGACTGTACTATCTTGTTCCGGATTACTTCAAGAGACTTTCCATATTTGCAGTGCTGTTCAGTCATTCATATATCTATATTGTGCATATTACTGTGGATCGTGTTAAGGTGCCGTGTTTACCCTGTGTTGCAGTCTCTCCCCGTGCACCTCCTCACATATATATTCAGTGGTACAACTTGCTAGTAGCAGACCACTGATCCCTGTTTCCAGTTTCACCTGTTCCAGTATCCTCTCACATAGCAGTGGTACAACTTGCTATCGCAGACCACTGACTCCCCGGATACCTCCACTTGGATTCCATTCCTTCACTCAGACAGCGGTACAACTTGCTATCCGCAGACCGCTGACTCTCATCACCTCCTCGTTTCTGTTGGACATTCTTCCTCACTATAGCAGTGGTACAACTTGCTATCGCAGACCACTGACTACCTTCACGTGTCCTTGTCCATACAGTTCCTCGTGTACTACCACCTCCATATTACCAGTGTTGCTAGTCATAGACTTTCCTGAGCATCTCATCATCTGCTATTTACTGTTCCGTGATCACCCTGCTACCAGAGTACCCTATTACCACCTACGTTGCTCTGGTAAGCCTACCACCTGGTGATCCCTGGGTAAAGACTCCTAGTGCCCGTGACACCAGGATGTCCAGTGGTCTTATTTTCGTGGGCTTCAGTGAGGACAGCGGTTCAAAGGTGAACTGGCTCAAATAAGCGGTTTGCGGGTGTCTCAGAGGGAGACAACTAATGAAATCTGCAAAGGGTTATACCCAAGTCCTGGGCCAACCCCATGTGAATAACAGAAGATGGTATGATAGGCAGCGGTTTCGGAACTGGTGCATGATGAGAGACAAAGTGTCTAGATAATGCATCCGCCTTGATATTCTTGGAACCTGATCTTTAAGTGATAACGAAATGGAAACGGGTAAAGAACAATGACCAATGGGCTTGCCTAGGATTCAGCCGTTTTGCAGATTCAATGTACTGGAGGTTTTAATGGTCAGTGATGACTGAGATGAAATAGCTGGCTCTGTCCAGCCAGTGACGCCATTCTTCAAAAGCTCATTTGATGGCTAAGAGCTCCTGATTGCCAACATCATAGTTGGCCTCTGCAGCAGAGAATTTGCGGGAGAAAAAAGCACAAGGAAGCAGTCGACAACTGCTAGGATCTTTTTAAGATAGGACAGCGCCAGCACCAATGTCGCGGGCATTAACCTCCAGGATGAAAGGCAACTCAGTGTTAGGATGTTTTAGGACAGGAGCATAAATAAATGCTTTCTTTAGAACTTTAGAGGAATTGATAGCCTCTGAGGACCAATTACCAGGATCTGCCCCCTTTGGGTAAGGGCAACAATGGGAGCCACTAAATCAGAAAAGCCTCTGATAAATCTTCGGTAGTAATTGGCAAAACCCAGGAATCTTTGGACAGTTTTCAGATTAATGGGGCTCATCCAATCTAAAGTAGCCTGAACTTTACTTGGGTCCATAGAGAATCCGTTAGAGGATATTATATATCCCAGAAATGATACACTCCGAACTTCAAACTCGCACTTTTCAAGTTTGGCAAAGAGATGATGATCCCATAGTTTATTGAGAACCTACTGAACATGGAGCCGGTGCTGAGGCAAGGAGTGGGAGTATATTAATATGTCATCCAAGTTTACGACCATGAATTGATCGAGGAACTCCCGGAGAACTTCATTAATGAGGTCTTGAAAGACAGCCGGTGTGTTACAAAGACTGAACGGCATAACCAAATACTCGTAATGACTGGAATGGGTATTGAAAGGCGTCTTCCACTTATCTCCTTCTCTGATGCGGATGAGATTGTATGCTACGCGGAGACCAAATTTGGTGAAGATGGTAGCACCTTTAAGTTGGTCAAAGAGGACCACAATGAGAGGAAGTGGATAGGTGTTTTTGACAGTAATCTTGTTAAGACATCTGAAATCGATACAAGGATGTAGCCCACCCTCCTTTTTAGAAACAAAGAAACATCTAGCTCCCACCAGAGATTTTGAAGGCCTAATAAAACCTTTTTGCAAATTTTCCTCGACATATTCCTGCATGGCCTTAGTCTCAGGAGCAGAGAGTGAATACAGCCTTCCTTTGGGTAATTTAGCACCTGGAATTAACTCAATGCCACAATCGAAATCCAGATGTGGAGGCAGAGTGTCAGCCGCTTTCTTGGAGAATACGTCCCAGAATTCACTGTACTGAGGAGGAAGTAGTTCGGAAGCAGGCTGCAGAATCCGAAGGGGCAAACTCAAACAAGTCTGAGAACACAGAAAACTCCAGGGATGACCCAGTATTAATGGCACAGACGGGCAAATGATGAGGTAGAAGGACAAGCTTTCTGAGTGAAAGGTTTCCACAGTTAACTGTAGCGGGGGTGTTTTACACAAGACCTTGCCACCTGGCATTTGCCCTCTGTCTAAGCCACATACAGTAATGGCAGTACTGATATTCTTAAAAGGAATCCCAGAAGAATTGACAAATCCAATGTCCAGCAAGTTTCCAGCGGCTCCACTATCTATAAAGGTCGAAATATCAAAAGAATGAGCACCATAAGTGATATGTGAAGGAACCAAAACTGCATTTTTGGAGGAGATGATCTGCAGACCTAGACCTTAGACCCTAGGCCAACACTTATTGGGACAGGAACGGGAAAAATGTCCACAATAGAGACAAAGACCTTGTGTCCGTCTCCCGGTTTTTTCTTCTGCAGAAAGACGGTAGGCTCCCAATTGCATAGGCTCTTTCGTGTCCATTGTTGCAGGAACAAACGCAGATGAAGAACAGGTATCTGCTTTTCTGCCTTTCTCTCCTTGATCCGTCTATCAATTTTGGTTAGGGTCACAAGCGAAACAGCGGAGTCAGTATTCAAGCCAAATGGTCAGGGCAACAAGCAAACAGGCAAGGTCCAAGGTACAGGCAAGGGTCACAACAGGAGATCAGGCAAACAAGAATCCTACAGCAGGTCAGCAAGAGCACAGGACTGCAAATGTTATAACCGGCAGGGAGGCCCAGTACACCCTTTCTTAATACCCAGAGCAGCCAATGGGAGCAGAGCAGCCCAGCCTAACCTAATTATCCCCAGGAGGCTGATAATAAATAATCATCTAATGCACACGCGCCTGGCTAATCTCCCCGCCGGGACTTAGTGTTCTGTCAACACAGCGTATGGCCATTGCCCTAGCAAGCAGGTATGGACAGCGCTGCAGGTCGTAACACTCTGATCTGATGATGAACAGGGCTCACAGAGCTCTCAGCTCTCAGCCCGTCTACAGAGTAAAATCCTTGCAATGTGATTGTGAGGTTTTATTATTATAAAACTAAAGAGCGGATTCTCCTGGCTCTCCGGAACACCCCTTGCATTGACTTTCAAGATGCCCAAATACAAGTTCAGGACCTTGCTTCTTCAACAATCCAGAAACGGAGATACTTACAACCTATCACTAAGTTTCTTCGGAATCTTAACATCAAGTATAAATGGTGCTTCCCATTCCAATTACAAGTCCCTTCAGGCAGCACGGTCCTCATCGCCAATACGGTAGATCATTCTCGCATTGATATGCACTTTGTCTCTGCCTCCCTGATGCAACTCTCCTCTCATGTGACTGTTATGATTATGATTATGATTATTATTATTATTATTATTATTAATCTTTATTTATAAGGCGTCACAAGATTTCTGCAGCGCTGTACAGAAAACAGACAGTGAACAATACATGGTAAAACAGTACAGAACAATAAACAAAAAATACTCATACTTCAATAGCTCCAAACTAAGCTTACACAGTGGAGTTGGAGGAGAACAATAGGTAGAGAGAACGAGGGGCCCTGGTTGTAATTGCTTACATCCTAAAGGGAGGGTAAACAGACAGGAGGCACAAGGGGATCAATCACAAGAGGAGCGAGAAACGAGATAGGGGAGGAGAGGTGAGAAGATCAAGCATGGGGAGAAGGTTAGGTAGATGACTGATAGGCTTTGAGGAACAGTTACCCCTTTTTCATGGTCTGTTCATGCAGTTATCTCTCTCTCTACATATTTCTAAACCAGTTCAACGACTTCGCTCTTGGCGCTTAGATGACGTCCTTCTTCTAGAAAAAATGTCTATAAGCTAATGCTTTGAAATTAACTCCTCCCCTGGTATCCTCTGGCAAGCCCAACTGTGTGTGGCAAACTCATTAGCATCTCTGCTGCAGTTCGTAAATGTGCTTCAACTGAAATTCCTAATTGGTAAATCACCTCTCTTCACTTCTGTCCCAACATAAAACGCGACCCTCCTCTGGTCTTCTCACTCAGAAACGGTTAAAGGCCAACTGAACACTCTACTTTCTAATTGAGCAGTTCCACTTTTAAAAAAAAATAAAATTTTTATGATAAATCTGATAAAGATGATACAATGCTGGCCAACAAACTGCGTCAAAAAAGAGCCCATGGTCTGATTGGGGAGATCAAGCAGAATCCCGATGGCCCTTCTACTTACGATCCCTTAGAAATCGTCAAGGAATTTCAAACCTACTATGACTCGTTATATAATTTGTCTTCCTTGAATGCCGATTGATGACTATTTACATACTAAAACCTTACCTATGCTGTTTTTTAAATGCGGACATTTCACTTAAAGAAACCCTACAAACAATCAAATTGCTAAAATTGTCTTCTGCTCCTGGCATAGATGGTTTTACTCCTCATTATTACAAGAAATATTCTAACATCCTTGCCCCCAAACTTACTGACCTGTTTAATCATATGTTAGATTGAGTAGCCTTTGACCTGGCATCCACTCGAGCTACTATGATTGTCAAAACTAATCCTGGCAGAGACCCCATATATTGCACCAGCTACAGACCTATTTCACTACTGAATGTGGGCTTAAAAATATTTGCAAATGTACTGGCTAACCGGTTGAATGTCCTCTTTCCTTCTTTAATACGTCCTGATCAAGTTGGCTTTGTTCCTGGTTGTCAGGGTTCCAGCAACATTCATTTACTCCATACAAAGAGCAAAACCCCTACTTTTGTACTAGCGTTTGATGCTGAGAAGGCATTCAACCAGATCTCCTGGCCCTTTATGTTCCGTACCTTATTCCATATAGGGAAATGAGTAAATTCCTTTCAGGTATTTAGGCATTAAATCGCTTTTCTTCAGCTATGGTGCTGGCAAATGGTGCTGCCTCTGAACCATTTCAAATTACTTATAGAAAAAAGCAAGGCTGCCCCCTATTCCCCCTCATTTTTGCTATAATTATCGAACCTCTCGCTCAAGCTATATGCTCCAACGTTAATTTTTCTGGTATCAAATCAGGCAAACTTGAACACAAAATTGCATTCTATGCCCACGATATTCTTCTCACGATCGCCCAATGTGTAGAAATCTCTCCCAACCCTCCTAGTAGAAACTGAGTCCTATGGCTTCCTTTTTGGATGTAAGATCAACACACAGACTACAAAAGTTTTAGACTTCCATCTTACCCCTCCTATCAAATCCACTTTGGAATCGCTATACTCATTTCAATGGCACCTTCAAAAGCTGAAATATCTTAATTCTGCATACATACTAATTATTAAATTAGTATGTAAATTATATTAAGTTAATGTAAATACTATGAAAAAAAGTATACTTTTTTCATACTATTTACATTATCTTAATGTTGTTTGTTGTGCATACAGATTAGAACCAGTTTTCCACTATATAACATAGTGATCTTACAGCATTTATATTTTGTAATACATATTGATTAATTGCACATCTGTACTAGAATCATCATTCACCTGTGTGCATATAAAAGATATAAGGCACATTGGACTGCTTTTACTATAATTAGTATGCATGCAGAATCTATAGGATAGATTGAATTACATATAAATCAAAGTTTTATTTTCATAAAATGTTAACTTTGAGTACAATTATCTAAACAGAATGAAGTTTTGTGCTTCTAATTAGCATTAATATATGGATAAACTGAAGGAGCAGAATACAAAAACAAGGAGGAAGAAAACAAAAAAAAAGAGCTCTCACCAAAACGCTATACAAGCTTACTTAATCTTGATTAAAATAAAGTTTACAAACAACCACGTCCCTTAGAGATGCGTCCAATTTTGACTTACATGTATCCTTAAGGTACGTCTTTTAGGATGTGTATTTTTGCATGTCCCATAGATCTGGTGTAATTTCCGTGTTGATGATGATGATGGCAGAATTTTTGCAATGGATGTAAGTATGCTAGATTTAAAGATGCACATACACTAATCAGCCACAACATTAAAGCCACCTCCCTAATATTAGGTAGGTCCCCCTCGTTTTGCACTCCATGACACATTGAGGCATGGACCTCTGAAGGTGTCCTTTGGTACTTGGCACCAAGACGTTAGCAGCAGATCCTTCAAGTCCTGTAAATTGCTACATGGGGTCTCCAAATGCTTGGTCTTGTTTTTCCAGCACATCCCACAGATGCTCGATCGGATTTAGATCTGGGGAATTTGGAGGCAAAGTCAATACCTTGAACTTTTGGTCAGATCTATACGCTTGCCCATTTTTCCTGCTTCAACACATCAAGTTCAATAACTGACTGTTCACTTGCTTCCTAATACATCCCACCCCTTGACAGGTGTCATTGTAGCGAGATATTCAATTTTATTCAATTGTCAGTGGTTTTAATGTTGTGGCTGATCGGTGTATCTACATGCTACTCAGAATACATCCATAGAAATGGAGTGTACAAGTGCATTTTTGCATGTATACAACAGCCACATTTTTTACATTCAGCTCTACATCGGGTCCTCAGTGTACTTTGTAAATGAGGTCCAGAGACTTGGGGTCTGTAGTCTATACACTACATATTTGGGATCTATATTGTACAATTGTACAGTTGCATCAAAATTAGGGTCTGCATTAGTATTCTGTGTTTATTGGTCACTGGAATGTGTCCTGTATTGTGTATTATACATTGGAATGTTCTCTATATTGTATAGTGGTCAATGTATTGATCTTTAAATAGTATATCAGACACTATACTAAAGCCAATAGGGGGCACAGACATTAGCTTGGCTAAGTTCCACCAACAGGAGTCATGGTAATTTAGATAGAGAACTCGTACTGCTATGCTTCCTTGTTTCTACTTAGTGCCAAACAAGGTCAGTTTATTTAACAAATTTAAAATAGGTGACAGATGTAGGAACAGAAAAGTTGAGCAGATAAATCACAACAGAACATAAATCATAAATTAGACACATGTAAGGATGAACTTTTAGTCAACCTGACATCTGTCCAGTGGAAACCCTACTCTACCATAAATATAAAAAAACCTACAGCTCAATAGTGGGCATTGAAAGGATAATAGGTAGCTTGTCTGTAAGTCCATAAGCATGCTTAATGGCAGGGGCGGGCTGGCCCGGGTGGCAGGGGGGCAGGGGGGTATCAGTCCCCCGGGCCACTCAGATGCAGCGCTGTTAGGGCCGGCCGGCCGCCCCTCGGTTGCAAAATCTATTGATTTTGACCGGCCGCATCTCATGCAACGGGATGCGGCCGCGTCAGCGCACAGGCGGCCGCATCGCATGTCATGTGATGCGGCCGCCTGTGTGCCCCCCCGGCTGATATATGCCAGCCCGCGCCTGCTTAATGGTCATCTGGATCATCACAGATTGGATTGACAAAGGTCAGGCACCTTTTAGTTACCATAGTGTGAGCTTGGGCCTGCAAGTGTGTACTGTACCTTGGATTCCTTCTTTGATGAAGGCCAAGGGCAAAAAGGCAGATATAATGTTGGTAGTATGCAGGGTGCTATTGCTTCATACACAAAATGAAGAAAAGTAGGGCAGACAACTTTGAACCTTTCCCTGATGATGCATTTGCTAAGACACAGATGGCCTTCCAAAGCAGCATAGCATAACTAACAAAAAATGAACGCTAATTGTACGACCCATCTCTGACAAGAGGCCAGATCTTTATAGAGAAATATTAACTGAATATAAAGAAGCTGAGAGTCAACCACTTCCTCAAATATGTTTTTTTCAGCTAAAATGAAATGAGAACAGAGTTCCCCAAGGGGACAGGTAAACATCCCTGTGTTACAGGAAAGCATACTCTAAATGTGTGACAATTGTGCAAAAACACTACTTATACCTGAAGTTAGATAAAAAAAATGCATCAGCATTTTTAATAATTGTAATCAGTTTTTAATGATTGGTGTAATTTTAGGGGCATAAACATCCCTACTTAAATCCCATATAATTAAACGTTATATAAATTATGCAGTTTCAGCAAGGATGGTTTTGTAGCATTTTCCTAGCAATGATTAACAGGACAGGATGCCAGAAGTTATTGTGCACAGAGAACGTTTTTTTATACTCTTATTTTTGCTTTGCTTCCATGAAACACCCTGTACTCCATTGAGATAAAAAGAAACCTTGAAGGAAGACCCAAATGGGACAGTATAAGGCAATAGTAAAAGATCATAGAAGACTGAAGCATCACCTAGGCTTGAGTACCATTATTTCAAAGCAATGTCCACTACTATTGCTGTATGCATATGTAATAAGTAAATTTCTGAAACAATGTCACACACTGTTCAAGTTCCCAAAGAAAGCAAGTTGGGACTCAGGGGGTCATGTAGAGTTGGATGTAAGTATGATTTCTATAGGCCAAGTGTGCATTTATTTGTTGCACATGCGCATTGCGAAGACTCCTGTCTCAGTCTGAGAGCAGGCTTAGATGTATCTGCCCATTGCGTCCCTGTACACTTAGCCGTAGACATAGTACTGTACGGGTGTGTTAATGCTTTTTACGTTCTATGCTAGTAGCATAATAGCATAAATTGCATCCAACTGTAGATAAGACGCTCAATGAGTAATGTAAAGTTTGTTGCCAACATTTTACAATAATTTCCAGGGACTTTTTTTCAGGAGCCTAAGCAGCTAAGCATATGTTGTGCAATACCGTCTCTGTGAACCTAGTAGTACTAAAATTCTAACAATCTCATTTTTCATGAAAATGATTATAACATACTCTTTTTAGCATCAGCCAATACACAACATTAAAAATCTGCTGTCTTTGTGTATGCACCAACTGAGAAGCGGATGAGAGAACAAATGGCCCCTATGTGCCTGTGTAGGCTTCAAAATTCAGGAGCTTAAACCTGCCTGTGTCTGGAAAAGAGGGATGGGGGTGGGAGTGGGTGTGTGAACACTAGGGGGCGACTGGCAAATTTTAGCACAGGGAGACGAGACTTGGCTCAGCAGCCTATTAGGAACGTTTTAAAAGGAAAAAATGCAGATATCTCAGTTACCCAGCCCAAGGTAGCTCACTATGGGACAGGGCCAGGATTGGATGCTTCCCTGCCCACCAGCCCAGCCAGCCCCAGGTGAACACATTCCAAGTACATGTTTCTGCAAATGCATAGACATGCAGATACATGTCTATATGCCTATTAGGATGTGTATCTATAGCACCTGCAGATACAAAGTAAGTGCAAATACTCGCTGATGATGATGGCTTGTTCTGAACCAGATGCATATGCTGCTGATGTGGAGGTGGCCGCATCTTGAAATGTGTTAGTTTCTGCAAATGTGCTCTTTTTTATTAAGAGTAAACAACTCTGCAGCAGCCCCCAAGAGTCTGCAATGTTCTAAGAAATGTAGGTATTATTAAGGTATCCGCAATAGGGGGTAGTATCCCACAGATAGTGTGAATGGTGGATTGAAGGGAAGTCATTCCACTATCAGACTCGAAGGTCAGCAAGAAGCATGACCGACAATCTGACATATGTGATATCCAGGAACAAAATCATTCAGAAAACGACACAGAAAAATTGAGAAAAATACAGTGAAGATCAGCCAGGACCCAAACCAACAATTTCCTGTGTTTGTGGACACTTGTAAAATTGACCCTATGTGGCAGTTAATTTTATTAAGTTTTTTTTTTTTTTTTATGGACAGCCACGGATCCTTGGAGTGAATTTAATTAGCTGTTTTTTTTATGAATGACTACGCACCTTTGGAATACTTTTATTGTTTTTTTTTGGGACAGTCATGGACCATCGTAATGATTATAAATGAAGAATACTGGCTGGTTGGCATCATAGCAGGCGGACCCCATGCTGCGAGTTCCCCTGATATAGTGCCACCAACCCTGGCTGGCACAGCCTAGTGCTGCTTCAAGCAAAATTAGGGGGCCCCCACACTTTTTGTCACGCAGATTTTGCTAGTACCGGCATTAGGCTGGCTGCAGTAGGGTTAATTGCTCTCTCTTTTTGAAAAAAATATATTTTAACCCTTTGTGTGCTGGCAACTGCAATGCCTCCAGGTCTGTCAGCTGCAATGCCTCCAGGTCCGTCGGCTGCCAGCATAAGTTGTCATGTGTTTTGGCTGTGGAGGGGGGCGGTCATATTCAGGTTTATTAATGTTTTTATTTCTTTGTTATAACTGTTTTGTGCCAGCGGGTCCGGCGGCTGCATAGCAAAATAATTTCTTGATTGAGTTGAGCAACACCATATAATTGTTAACATAACCAACAACTAAACCTTAACGTTCTCCGGTCTTCTGGTGGAAAATAAGTATGTATAAAAATTTTTTGCAACACAGTGGTTCAAAAGTGCAGCCACTTTAGCTGCATCGGACTACCAGAATGTTTGTTGCAGGCTCGGAAAATGGCTGAATTTTCATTCAGCCTTAGCAAACCCTGAAAAGAGTACATTGATTAGAGGAAAACAGCCATCACTGATGATAAGTAATAATGTAGACTGCTCCTCCATAGTCTCCAACAGCCGGCTGGGTGTTGGAGATCAAAAAAGAAGAGGCAACAATGGTTTCTGTATTTTATATTGGTCAGTCAAATGTAGAAACTTTGTATTATATAGCATTTACTAGAACGCTGTTTGTATAGCAATCACTCTAAGGTATTAAAGTCATTTGTAAACCAGTGGTTCTAAAGTGGCACTGTAGCTACATCGGACTATCAGAATGTTTTTGGCAGGCTCTGAACATTTCAATTAGCCTCAACAAAACCTGAAGATGGTACATTGTTTACAGGAGAACAGTCAGCACTGATAAGTATTAATGTAGACTGCTCCTCTATAATCTCCAACATCTGACTGGGTGTTGGAAATCAAGAGAAGAGAGGCAACCAGCATTCTTTTGCCATTTTGCTGTGGGGAAAAACAGAGAGGAAACATTTTTTTTCAGCAGTAGCGAAACAGCAAGATAAGTCTACTGGTCATGAGTCTATGAGTGCTGGCCAAAGAGTGTTCATTATTGTTTTAGTTGGTTAAAAGGTATTCAGTGCTGATAAGAAGGATGCTAGTTACTGAACATCACAACAAACTATATTGTATTGTAGCAATATATAATAGCATACATTATAAAAGAAAACCACATAAATCACTAGTGAGACAAACCTTGTATATTGTACTGCGCCCAGGGCCGCCGAGAGGGGGGGGGAGCGGGTACTAATTACCCGGGCCCGGCATGTCAGGGGGCCCGGCCCGGGCCCTTGCGCTGCTGATTTTTTTTAATTTTCAAATATTTTTTTTCAAAACGTTTTTTTTCCTTTTCTTTTTTTTTTTTTTTTTGGCAGGGGGGGGGGGGGGCTCGGTCGTTGGTGGGGGAAGCAGGCTAGTTTAAAAAAAAAACAAAACATACTCACCTGATCGCGGAGCCGGCATCCCTCCTCTCTGCTGCTCTGTGCTCTATTCAGACTGTCTGAATGCTGGGTGTGATGTCATCATGTCATGCCCAGCATTCAGTCAGTCTGGAGCAATGGAGCACAGAGCAGCAGAGAAGACCAAGAGAGGAGAAAAGGTAAGTGAAGGGAGGAAAACGAGGGGGGCACAAAGGGGTTAAAAAACGGGGGGGCAGCATGACAGAGGGGTTAAAAAATAAGGGGGAGCACAGAGGGGTTAAAAAACGGGAAAGCAGCATGTCAAAGGGGTTAAAAACGGGAAAGCAGCATGTCAAAGGGGTTAAAAACGGGGAAGCAGCATGTCAGAGGGGTTAAAAACGGGGAAGCAGCATGTCAGAGGGGTTAAAAAATTAGGGGGAGCACAGAGGGGTTAAAAAACGGGAAAGCAGCATGTCAAAGGGGTTAAAAACGGGGAAGCAGCATGTCAGAGGGGTTAAAAACGGGGAAGCAGCATGTCAGAGGGGTTAAAAAATTAGGGGGAGCACAGAGGGGTTAAAAAACGGGAAAGCAGCATGTCAAAGGGGTTAAAAACGGGGAAGCAGCATGTCAGAGGGGTTAAAAAATGAGGGGGAGCACAGAGGGGTTAAAAAACGGGAAAGCAGCATGTCAAAGGGGTTAAAAACGGGGAAGCAGCATGTCAGAGGGGTTAAAAAATGAGGGGGAGCACAGAGGGGTTAAAAAATGGGAAAGCAGTATGTCAGAGGGGTTAAAAAATGAGGGGGAGCACAGAGGGGTTAAAAAACGGGGAAGCAGCATGTCAGAGGGGTTAAAAAATGAGGGGGAGCACAGAGGGGTTAAAAAACGGGG